>NW_027669095.1:37500-142500 GCF_964194185.1 Rhinolophus hipposideros | reverse complement strand
TAACCCTAACCCTAACACCAACCCTAACCCTAACCCTAACCCTAACACTAACCCTAACCCTAACCCTAACACCAACCCTAACCCTAACCCTAACCCTAACCCTAACACCAACCCTAACCCTAACCCTAACCCTAACTCTAACCCTAACCCTAACCCTAACCCTAACCCTAACCCTAACACCAACCCTAACCCTAACCCTAACCCTAACCCTAACCCTATGCCTAACACCAACACTAACCCTAACCCTAACCCTAACCCTAACACCAACCCTAACCCTAATCCTAACCCTAACCCGAACCCTAACCCTAACAATAACCCTAACCCTAACCCTAACCCTAACACCAACCCTAACCCTAACCCTAACCCTAACCCTAACACCAACCCTAACCCTAACCCTAAACCTAACTCTAACACTAACCCTAACCCTAACACCAACCCTAACCCTAACCCTAAACCTAACCCTAACACCAACCCTAACCCTAACCCTAACCCTAACCCTAACCCTAACCCTATGCCTAACACCAACACTAACCCTAACCCTAACCCTAACCCTATCACCAACCCTAACCCTAATCCTAACCCTAACCCTAACCCTAACCCTAACACTAACACTAACCCTAACCCTAACCCTAACACCAACCCTAACCCTAACCCTAACCCTAACCCTAACCCTAACCCTATACCTAACACCAACCCTAACCCTAACCCTAACACCAACCCTAACACTAACCCTAACCCTAACCCTAACCGTAACACCAACCCTAACCCTAACCGTAACACCAACCCTAACCCTAATCCTAACCCTAACCCTAACCCTAACCCTAACCCTAACACCAACCCTAACCCTAACCCTAACCCTAACCCTAACCCTAACCCCAACCCTAACCCTAACCCTAACCCTAACCATAACACCAAACCTAACCCTCACCCTAACCCTAAACTTTAATCCTAACCCTAACCCTAACCCTAACACTAACACTAACCCTAACCCTAACCCTAACCCTAACCCCAACCCTAACCCTAACCCTAACCCTAACCCTAACCCTATACCTAACACCAACCCTAACCCTAACCCTAACCCTAACCCTAACACCAACCCTAACCCTAACCCTAACCCTAACCCTAACCCTAACCATAACCCTAACACCAACCCTAACCCTAACCCTAACCCTAACCCTAACACCAACCCTAACCCTAATCCTAACCCTAACCCAAACCTAACACCAACCCTAACCCTAACCCTAACCCTAACCCTAACACCAACCCTAACCCTAACCCTAACCCTAACCCTAACCCTATGCCTAACACGAACCCTAACCCTAACCCTATGCCTAACACGAACCCTAACCCTAACCCTAACCCTAACCATAACCCTAACACCAACCCTAACCCTAACCCTAACCCTAACCCTAACACCAACCCTAACCCTAACCCTAACCCTAACACCAACCCTAACCCTAATCCTAACCCTAACACTAACCCTAACACCAACCCTAACCCTAACCCTAACCTTAACCCTAACCCTACCCCTAAACCTATGCCTAACACGAACCCTAACCCTAAACCTAACCCTAACCCTAACACCAACCCTAACCCTAATCCTAACCCTAACCCTAACACTAACCCTAATCCTAACCCTAACCCTAACACCAACCCTAACCCTAACCCTAACCCTAAACCTAAACCTAACACCAACCCTAACCCTAACCCAAACCCTAACCCTAACACCAACCCTAACCCTAACCCTAACCCTAACCCTAACCCTAACACCAACCCTAACCCTAACCCTAACCCTAACTCTAACCCTAACCCTAAACCTAACACCAACCCTAACCCTAACCCTAACCCTAACCCTAACACCATCCTAACCCTAATCCTAACCCTAACCCTAACCCTAACCCTAACCCTAACACCAACCCTAACCCTAACCCTAACCCTAACACCAACCCTAACCCTAATCCTAACCCTAACCCTTACCCTAACACCAACCCTAACCCTAACCCTAACCCTAACCCTAACACCACCCCTAACCCTAACCCTAACCCTAACCCTAACCCTAACGCTATGCCTAACACGAACCCTAACCCTAAACCTAACCCTAACCCTAACACCAACCCTAACCCTAATCCTAACCCTAACCCTAACCCTAACCCTAACACTAACCCTAACCCTAACCCTAAACCTAACACCAACCCTAACCCTAACCCTAACCCTAACCCTAACCCTATACCTAACACCAACCCTAACCCTAACCCTAAACCTAACCCTAACCGTAACCCTAACCCTAACCCTAAACCTAAACCTAACACCAACCCTAACCCTAACCCTAACCCTAAACCCTAATCCTAACCCTAACCTTAACCCTAACCCTAACCCTAACCCTAACAAGGGCAAGGTGTACTGGTCAGCGACGGGCAAGTTCTAGGCCTCGGACTAGAAGGAGCCATGTGCGTTGGTCTAGGGCCCGAGCTAGGGCTAGTGAGAGCGGTAGGCGTAGCGCTGGGGTAGGCATAGGACAAGGGGTAGGTGTCGAGGTAAACCTCGGAGTAGGCCTAGGGCCAGGAGTGGGAGCTGTGGCTAGTGGTAGGGTTGGGGATGGGCCTATGGGTAGGGGGAGCTGTAGGGCCAGGGGTAGTGGTAGGACCAGAGGTAGTGCTAGGCGTAGGCCTAGGGCGAGGTGTAGTGCTCGGGGTAGGGTTAGTTGAAGGGCTAGTGTTTGGCAGAGGCCCACGGGCAGTGTTAGGGTTAGGGCTCATGTTAAGCCAAGGACTAGTGGTAGTGGTAGGGGTTGGCCGAGGACTAGGGGTAGGTGTCACGAAATGGCTCTGGGTACTCCTAGGACTCCGAACGGATGTAGGGCTGATTACGGTGTGGCTAATGGTGGGTCCAGGGTGATTTCGTAGGACACGGGTTAGTGCTCTGGCTATAGGTAGGGCAAGGTGTACCGGTTGGCGACAGGCAAGTGCTAGGCTTCGGACTAGAGTGAGCACTGGGCGTTGGTCTAGGGCCCGAGGTAGGGCTAGTGGGAGCGGTAGGCGTAGCGCTGAGGTAGGCAAAGGGCAAGGGGTGGGTGTCGGGGTAAACCTCGGAGTAGGCCTAGGACCAGGAGTGGGAGCTGTGGCTAGGGGTAGAGATGGGGGTGGGCCTATGGGTAGGGGGAGCTGTAGGGACAGGGGTAGGTGTAGGACCAGAGGTAGTGCTAGGCGTAGGCCTAGGGCGAGGGGTAGTGCTCGGGGTAACCTAACCCTAACCCTAACCCTAACCCTAACACTAACCCTAACCCTAACCCTAACCCTAACACCAACCCTAACCCTAACCCTAACCCTAACCCTATACCTAACACCAACCCTAACCCTAACCCTAACACCAACCCTAACCCTAACCCTAACCCTAACCCTAACACCAACCCTAACCCTAACCCTAACACCAACCCTAACCCTAACCCTAACCCTAACCCTAACCCTAACACCAACCCTAAACCTAAAACTAACCCTAACCCTAACACCAACCCTAACCCTAATCCTAACCCTAACCCTAACCCTAACACCAACCCTAACCCTAACCCTAACCCTAACCCTAACCCTAACCCCAACCCTAACCCTAACCCTAACCCTAACCATAACACCAAACCTAACCCTCACCCTAACCCTAAACCCTAATCCTAACCCTAACCCTAACCCTAACACTAACACTAACCCTAACCCTAACCCTAACCCTAACACCAACCCTAACCCTAACCCTAACTCTAACCCAAAACCTAACACCAACCCTAACCCTAACCCTAACCCTATGCCTAACACCAACACTAACCCTAAACCTAACCCTAAACCTAACACCAACCCTAAACCTAATCCTAACCCTAAACCTAACCCTAACCCTAAAACTAACCCTAACCCTAACCCTAACCCTAACACCAACCCTAACCCTAACCCTAACCCTAACCCTAACCCTAACCCTATACCTAACACCAACCCTAACCCTAACCCTAACCCTAACCCTAACACCAACCCTAACACTAACCCTAAACCTAACCCTAACCCTAACACCAACCTTAACCCTAACCCTAAACCTAACCCTAACCCTACCCTAACCCTAACCCTAACCCTAACCCTAACCCTAACCCTAACCCTAACCATAACCCTAACCCTAACCCTAACCCTAACCCTAACACCAACCCTAACCCTAACCCTAACCCTAACCCTAACCCTATGCCTAACACCAACACTAACCCTAACCCTAACCCTAACCCTATCACCAACCCTAACCCTAATCCTAACCCTAACCCTAACCCTAACCCTAACACTAACCCTAACCCTAACCCTAACCCTAACACCAACCCTAACCCTAACCCTAACCCTAACCCTAACCCTATACCTAACACCAACCCTAACCCTAACCCTAACCCTAACCCTAACACCAACCCTAACACTAACCCTAACCCTAACCCTAACCGTAACACCAACCCTAACCTAACCGTAACACCAACCCTAACCCTAATCCTAACCCTAACCCTAACCCTAACCCTAACCCTAACCCTAACCCTAACACCAACCCTAACCCTAACCCTAACCCTAACCCTAACCCTATACCTAACACCAACCCTAACCCTAACCCTAACCCTAACCCTAACACCAACCCTAACACTAACCCTAACCCTAACCCTAACCGTAACACCAACCCTAACCCTAACCGTAACACCAACCCTAACCCTAACCCCAACCCTAACCCTAACCCTAACCCTAACCATAACACCAAACCTAACCCTAACCCTAACCCTAAACCCTAATCCTAACCCTAACCCTAACCCTAACACTAACACTAACCCTAACCCTAACCCTAACCCTAACCCCAACCCTAACCCTAACCCTAACCCTAACTTTAACCCCATACCTAACACCAACCCTAACCCTAACCCTAACCCTAACCCTAACACCAACCCTAACCCTAACCCTAACCCTAACCCTAACCCTAACCATAACCCTAACACCAACCCTAACCCTAACCCTAACCCTTACACCAACCCTAACCCTAATCCTAACCCTAACCCTAACCCTAACACCAACCCTAACCCTAACCCTAACCCTAACCCTAACACCAACCCTAACCCTAACCCTAACCCTAACCCTAAACCTATGCCTAACACGAACCCTAACCCTAACCTTATGCCTAACACGAACCCTAACCCTAACCCTAACCCTAACCATAACCCTAACACCAACCCTAACCCTAACCCTAACCCTAACCCTAACACCAACCCTAACCCTAACCCTAACCCTAACACCAACCCTAACCCTAATCCTAACCCTAACACTAACCATAACACCAACCCTAACAATAACCCTAACCTTAACCCTAACCCTAACCCTAAACCTATGCCTAACACGAACCCTAACCCTAAACCTAACCCTAACCCTAACACCAACCCTAACCCTAATCCTAACCCTAACCCTAACCCTAACCCTAACACTAACCCTAACCCTAACCCTAACCCTAACACCAACCCTAACCCTAACCCTAACCCTAAACCTAAACCTAACACCAACCCTAACCCTAACCCAAACCCTAACCCTAACACCAACCCTAACCCTAACCCTAACCCTAACCCTAACCCTAACACCAACCCTAACCCTAACCCTAACCCTAACTCTAACCCTAAGCCTAACCCTAACACCAACCCTAACCCTAACCCTAACCCTAACCCTAACACAAATCCTAACCCTAATCCTAACCCTAACCCTAACCCTAACCCTAACACCAACCCTAACCCTAACCCTAACCCTAACACCAACCCTAACCCTAATCCTAACCCTAACCCTAACCCTAACACCAACCCTAACCTTAACCCTAACCCTAACCCTAACACCACCCCTAACCCTAACCCTAACCCTAACCCTAACCCTAACCCTATGCCTAACACGAACCCTAACCCTAAACCTAACCCTAACCCTAACACCAACCCTAACCCTAATCCTAACCCTAACCCTAACCCTAACCCTAACACTAACCCTAACCCTAACCCTAAACCTAACACCAACCCTAACCCTAACCCTAACCCTAACCCTAACCCTATACCTAACACGAACCCTAACCCTAACCCTAACCCTAACCCTAACCCTAACCGTAACCCTAACCCTAACCCTAAACCTAAACCTAACACCAACCCTAACCCTAACCCTAACCCTAACCCTAACACCAACCCTAACCCTAACCCTAACCCTAAACCCTAATCCTAACCCTAACCTTAACCCTAACCCTAACCCTAACCCTAACAAGGGCAAGGTGTACTGGTCAGCGACGGGCAAGTTCTAGGCCTCGGACTAGAAGGAGCCATGTGCGTTGGTCTAGGGCCCGAGCTAGGGCTAGTGACAGCGGTAGGCGTAGCGCTGGGGTAGGCATAGGACAAGGGGTAGGTGTCGAGGTAAACCTCGGAGTAGGCCTAGGGCCAGGAGTGGGAGCTGTGGCTAGTGGTAGGGTTGGGGATGGGCCTATGGGTAGGGGGAGCTGTAGGGCCAGGGGTAGTGGTAGGACCAGAGGTAGTGCTAGGCGTAGGCCTAGGGCGAGGTGTAGTGCTCGGGGTAGGGTTAGTTGAAGGGCTAGTGTTTGGCAGAGGCCCACGGGCAGTGTTAGGGTTAGGGCTCATGTTAAGCCAAGGACTAGTGGTAGTGGTAGGGGTTGGCCGAGGACTAAAGGTAGGTGTCACGAAATGGCTCCGGGTACTCCTAGGACTCTGAACGGATGTAGGGCTGATTAGGGTGTGGCTAATGGTGGGTCCAGGGTGATTTAGTAGGACACGGGTTAGTGCTCTGGCTATAGGTAGGGCAAGGTGTACCGGTTGGCGACAGGCAAGTGCTAGGCTTCGGACTAGAGTGAGCACTGGGCGTTGGTCTAGGGCCCGAGGTAGGGCTAGTGGGAGCGGTAGGCGTAGCGCTGGGGTAGGCAAAGGGCAAGGGGTGGGTGTCGGGGTAAACCTCGTAGTAGGCCTAGGACCAGGAGTGGGAGCTGTGGCTAGGGGTAGAGATGGGGGTGGGCCTATGGGTAGGGGATCTGTAGGGACAGGGGTAGGGGTAGGACCAGAGGTAGTGCTAGGCGTAGGCCTAGGGCGAGGGGTAGTGCTCGGGGTAACCTAACCCTAACCCTAACCCTAACCCTAACACTAACCCTAACCCTAACCCTAACCCTAACACCAACCCTAACCCTAACCCTAACCCTAACCCTATACCTAACACCAACCCTAACCCTAACCCTAACCCTAACCCTAACACCAACCCTATCCCTAACCCTAACCCTAACCCTAACCCTAACACCAACCCTAAACCTAAACCTAACCCTAACCCTAACACCAACCCTAACCCTAATCCTAACCCTAACCCTAACCCTAACACCAACCCTAACCCTAACCCTAACCCTAACCCTAACCCTAACACCAACCCTAACCCTAACCCTAACCCTAACCCTAACCCTAACCCTAACCCTATGCCTAACACGAACCCTAACCCTAACCCTAACCCTAACACCAACCCTAACCCTAACCCTAACCCTAACGCTAAACCTAACACCAACCCTAACCCTAACCCAAACACTAACCCTAACACCAACCCTAACCCTAACCCTAACCCTAACCCTAACACCAACCCTAACCCTAACCCTAACCCTAACTCTAACCCTAACCCTAACCCTAACACCAACCCTAAGCCTAACCCTAACCCTAACCCTAACCCTATGCCTAACACGAAATCTAACCCTAACCCTAACCCTAACCCTAACACCAACCCTAACCCTAACCCTAACCCAAACCTAAACCTAACACCAACCCTAACCCTAACCCAAACCCTAACCCTAACACCAACCCTAACCCTAATCCTAACCCTAACCCTAACACCAACCCTAACCCTAACCCTAACCCTAACTCTAACCCTAACCCTAACCCTAACAGCAACCCTAACCCTAAACCTAACCCTAACCCTAACACCAACCCTAACCCTCATCCTAACCCTAACCCTAACCCTAACCCTAACCCTAACCCTAACCCTAACACCAACCCTAACCCTAATCCTGACCCTAACCCTAACCCTAACCCTAACACTAACCCTAACCCTAACCCTAACACTAACACCAACCCTAACCCTAACCCTAACCCTAACCCTAACCCTATACCTAACACCAACCCTAACCCTAACCCTAACCCTAACCCTAACTCCAACCCTAACCCTAACCCTAACCCTAACACCAACCCTAACCCTAATCCTAACCCTAACCCTAACCCTAACACCAACCCTAACCGTAACCCTAACCCTAACCCTAACCCTAAACCTAACACCAACCCTAACCCTAACCATAACCCTAACCCTAACCCTAACCCTAACACCAACCCTAACCCTAACCCTAACCCTAAACCCTAATCCTAACCCTAACCCTAACCCTAACCGTAACCCTAACCCTAACCCTAACCCTAACAAGGGCAAGGTGTACTGATCAGCGACGGGCAAGTTCTAGGCCTCGGACTAGAAGGAGCCATGGGCGTTGGGCTAGGGCCCGAGCTAGGGCTAGTGAGAGCGGTAGGCGTAGCCCTGGGGTAGGCATAGGGCAAGGGGTGGGTGTCGAGGTAAACCTCGGAGTAGGCCTAGGGCCAGGAGTGGGAGCTGTGGCTAGTGGTAGGGTTGGGGGTGGGCCTATGGGTAGGGGGAGCTGTAGGGCCAGGGGTAGTGGTAGGACCAGAGGTAGTGCTAGGCGTAGGCCTAGGGCGAGGGGTAGTGCTCGGGGTAGGGTTAGTTGAAGGGCTAGTGTTTGGCAGAGGCCCACGGGCAGTGTTAGGGTTAGGGCTCATGTTAAGCCTAGGACTAGTGGTAGTGGTAGGGGTTGGCCGAGGACTAGGGGTAGATGTCACGAAATGGCTCCGGGTAGTCCTAGGACTCAGAACGTATGTAGGGCTGGATTAGGGTGTGGCTAATGGTGGGTCCAGGGTGATTTCGTAGGACACTAGTTAGTGCTCTGGCTATCGGTAGGGCAAGGTGTACCGGTTGGCGACGGGCAAGTGCTAGGCTTCGGACTAGAGTGAGCACTGGGCGTTGGTCTAGGGCCCGAGGTAGGGCTAGTGGGAGCGGTAGGCGTAGCGCTGGGGTAGGCAAAGGGCAAGGGGTGGGTGTCTGGGTGAACCTCTGAGTAGGCCTAGGACCAGGAGTGGGAGCTGTTGCTAGGGGTAGGGATGGGGGTGTTCCTATGGGTAGGGGGAGCTGTAGGGACAGGGGTAGGCGTAGTACCAGAGGTAGTGCTAGGCGTAGGCCTAGGGCGAGGGGTAGTGCTCGGGGTAACCTAACCCTAACCCTAACCCTAACCCTAACACCAACACTAACCCTAACCCTAACCCTAACCCTAACACCAACCCTAACCCTAATCCTAACCCTAATTCTATCCCTAACCCTAACACTAACCCTAACCCTAGCCCTAACGCTAACACCAACCCTAACCCTAACACTAACCCTAAACCTAACCCTATACCTAACACCAACCCTAACCCTAACCCTAACCCTAACACCAACCCTAACCCTAACCCTATCCCTAACCCTAACCCTAACACCAACCCTAACCCTAATCCTAACCCTAACCCTAACCCAACCCTAACCCTAAACCTAACCCTAACCCTATCCCTAACCCTAACACTAACCCTAACCCTAACCCTAACCCTAACACCAACCCTAACCCTAACACTAATCCTAACACTAACCCTAACCCTAACCCTAACCCTAACCCTAACCCTAACCCTAACCCTAACCCTAACACCAACCCTAACCCTAACCCTAAACCTAACCCTAGCCCTATACCTAACACCAACCCTAACCCTAACCCTAACCCTAACCCTAACACCAAACCTAACCCTAACCCTAACCCTAACCCTAACACCAACCCTAACCCTAACCCTAACCCTAACACTAACCCTAACCCTAACCCTAACACCAACCCTAACCCTAACCCTAACCCTAACCCTAACACCAACCCTAACCCTAAACCTAACCCTAACTCTAACCCTAACCCTAACCCTAACACCAACCCTAACCCTAACCCTAACCCTAACCCTAACACCAACCCTAACCCTAACCCTAACCCTAACCCTATGCCTAACACCAACACTAACCCTAACCCTAACCCTAACCCTAACACCAACCCTAACCCTAATCCTAACCCTAACCCTAACCCTAACCCTAACACTAACCCTAACCCTAACCCTAACCCTAACACCAACCCTAACCCTAACCCTAAACATAACCCTAACCCTATACCTAACACCAACCCTAACCCTAAACCTAAACCTAACTCTAACCCTAACCCTAACCCTAACACCAACCCTAACCCTAAACCTAACCCTAACCCTAACACCAACCCTAACCCTAACCTAACCCTAACCCTAACCCTAACCCTAACCCTAACTCTAACACCAACCCTAACCCTAACCCTAACCCTAACACCAACCCTAACCCTAATCCTAACCCTAACCCTAACCCTAACACCAACCCTAACCCTAACCCTAACCCTAACACCAACCCTAACCCTAAGGCTAACCCTAACCCTAACCCTATGCCTAACACGAACCCTAACCCTAAACCTAACCCTAACCCTAACACCAACCCTAACCCTAATCCTAACCCTAACCCTAACCCTAACCCTAACACTAACCCTAACCCTAACCCTAACCCTAACACCAACCCTAACCCTAACCCTAACCCTAACCCTAAACCTAACACCAACCCTAACCCTAACCCTAACCCTAACCCTAACCCTAACACCAACCCTAACCCTAACCCTAACCCTAACCCTAACACCAACCCTAACCCTAAACCTAACCCTAACTCTAACCCTAACCCTAACCCTAACACCAACCCTAACCCTAACCCTAACCCTAACCCTAACACCAACCCTAACCCTAACCCTAACCCTAACCCTAACCCTATGCCTAACACCAACACTAACCCTAACCCTAACCCTAACCCTAACACCAACCCTAACCCTAATCCTAACCCTAACCCTAACCCTAACACTAACCCTAACCCTAACCCTAACCCTAACACCAACCCTAACCCTAACCCTAAACATAACCCTAACCCTATACCTAACACCAACCCTAACCCTAAACCTAAACCTAACTCTAACCCTAACCCTAACCCTAACACCAACCCTAACCCTAAACCTAACCCTAACCCTAACACCAACCCTAACCCTAACCTAACCCTAACCCTAACCCTAACCCTAACCCTAACTCTAACACCAACCCTAACCCTAACCCTAACCCTAACACCAACCCTAACCCTAATCCTAACCCTAACCCTAACCCTAACACCAACCCTAACCCTAACCCTAACCCTAACCCTAACACCAACCCTAACCCTAAGGCTAACCCTAACCCTAACCCTATGCCTAACACGAACCCTAACCCTAAACCTAACCCTAAATCTAACACCAACCCTAACCCTAATCCTAACCCTAACCCTAACCCTAACCCTAACAATAACCCTAACCCTAACCCTAACCCTAACACCAACCCTAACCCTAACCCTAACCCTAACCCTAAACCTAACACCAACCCTAACCCTAACCCTAACCCTAACCCTAACACCAACCCTAACCCTAACCCTAACCCTAAACCCTAATCCTACCCCTAACCCTAACCCTAACCCTAACCCTAACCCTAACAAGGGCAAGGTGTAGTGGTCAGCGACGGGCAAGTTCTAGGCCTCGGACTAGAAGGAGCCATGTGCGTTGGTCTAGGGCCCGAGCTAGGGCTAGTGAGAGCGGTAGGCGTAGCGCTGGGGTAGGCATAGGGCAAGGGGTGGGTGTCGAGGTAAACCTCGGAGTAGGCCTAGGGCCAGGAGTGGGAGCTGTGGCTAGTGGTAGGGTTGGGGGTGGGCCTATGGGTAGGGGGAGCTGTAGGGCCAGGGGTAGTGGTAGGACCAGAGGTAGTGCTAGGCGTAGGCCTAGGGCGAGAAGTAGTGCTCGGGGTAGGGTTAGTTGAAGGGCTAGTGTTTGGCAGAGGCCCACGGGCAGTGTTAGGGTTAGGGCTCATTTTAGGCCTAGGACTAGTGGTAGTGGTAGGGGATGGCCGAGGGTTAGGCGTAACTGTCACAAGAGGGCTCCAGGTAGTCCTAGGACTCCGAAAGGATGTAGGGCTGGATTAGGGTGTGGCTAATGGTGGGTCCAGGGGGATTTCGTAGGACACGGGTTAGTGCTCTGGCTATCGGTAGGGCAAGGTGTACCGGTTGGCGACGGGCAAGTGCTAGGCTCGGACTAGAGTGAGCACTGGGAGTTGGTCTAGGGCCCGAGGTAGAGCTAGTGGGAGCAGTAGGCGTAGCGCTGGGGTAGGCAAAGGGCAACGGGTGGGTGTCGGGGTAAACCTCGGAGTAGGCCTAGGACCAGGAGTGGGAGCTGTGGCTAGGGGTAGAGATGGGGGTGGGCCTATGGGTAGGGGGAGCTGTAGGGACAGGGGTAGGGGTAGGACCAGAGGTAGTGCTAGGCGTAGGCCTAGGGTTAGGGGTAGTGCTCGGGGTAACCTAACACTAACCCTAACCCTATTACTAACCCTAACCCAAACCCTAACCCTAACACCAACCCTAACCCTAACCCTAATGCTAACCCTAACCCTATACCTAACACCAACCCTAACCCTAACCCTAACCCTAACCCTAACACCAACCCTAACCCTAATCCTAACCCTAACCCTAACCCTAACACCAACCCTAACCCTAACCCTAACCCTAACCCTAACACCACCCCTAACCCTAACCCTAACCCTAACCCTAACCCTAACCCTATGCCTAACACGAACCCTAACCCTAAACCTAACCCTAACCCTAACACCAACCCTAACCCTAATCCTAACCCTAACCCTAACCCTAACCCTAACACTAACCCTAACCCTAACCCTAAACCTAACACCAACCCTAACCCTAACCCTAACCCTAACCCTAACCCTATACCTAACACGAACCCTAACCCTAACCCTAACCCTAACCCTAACCCTAACCGTAACCCTAACCCTAACCCTAAACCTAAACCTAACACCAACCCTAACCCTAACCCTAACCCTAACCCTAACACCAACCCTAACCCTAACCCTAACCCTAAACCCTAATCCTAACCCTAACCTTAACCCTAACCCTAACCCTAACCCTAACAAGGGCAAGGTGTACTGGTCAGCGACGGGCAAGTTCTAGGCCTCGGACTAGAAGGAGCCATGTGCGTTGGTCTAGGGCCCGAGCTAGGGCTAGTGAGAGCGGTAGGCGTAGCGCTGGGGTAGGCATAGGACAAGGGGTAGGTGTCGAGGTAAACCTCGGAGTAGGCCTAGGGCCAGGAGTGGGAGCTGTGGCTAGTGGTAGGGTTGGGGATGGGCCTATGGGTAGGGGGAGCTGTAGGGCCAGGGGTAGTGGTAGGACCAGAGGTAGTGCTAGGCGTAGGCCTAGGGCGAGGTGTAGTGCTCGGGGTAGGGTTAGTTGAAGGGCTAGTGTTTGGCAGAGGCCCACGGGCAGTGTTAGGGTTAGGGCTCATGTTAAGCCAAGGACTAGTGGTAGTGGTAGGGGTTGGCCGAGGACTAAAGGTAGGTGTCACGAAATGGCTCCGGGTACTCCTAGGACTCTGAACGGATGTAGGGCTGATTAGGGTGTGGCTAATGGTGGGTCCAGGGTGATTTAGTAGGACACGGGTTAGTGCTCTGGCTATAGGTAGGGCAAGGTGTACCGGTTGGCGACAGGCAAGTGCTAGGCTTCGGACTAGAGTGAGCACTGGGCGTTGGTCTAGGGCCCGAGGTAGGGCTAGTGGGAGCGGTAGGCGTAGCGCTGGGGTAGGCAAAGGGCAAGGGGTGGGTGTCGGGGTAAACCTCGTAGTAGGCCTAGGACCAGGAGTGGGAGCTGTGGCTAGGGGTAGAGATGGGGGTGGGCCTATGGGTAGGGGGAGCTGTAGGGACAGGGGTAGGGGTAGGACCAGAGGTAGTGCTAGGCGTAGGCCTAGGGCGAGGGGTAGTGCTCGGGGTAACCTAACCCTAACCCTAACCCTAACCCTAACACTAACCCTAACCCTAACCCTAACCCTAACACCAACCCTAACCCTAACCCTAACCCTAACCCTATACCTAACACCAACCCTAACCCTAACCCTAACCCTAACCCTAACACCAACCCTAACCCTAACCCTAACCCTAACCCTAACCCTAACACCAACCCTAAACCTAAACCTAACCCTAACCCTAACACCAACCCTAACCCTAATCCTAACCCTAACCCTAACCCTAACACCAACCCTAACCCTAACCCTAACCCTAACCCTAACCCTAACACCAACCCTAACCCTAACCCTAACCCTAACCCTAACCCTAACCCTATGCCTAACACGAACCCTAACCCTAACCCTAACCCTAACACCAACCCTAACCCTAACCCTAACCCTAACGCTAAACCTAACACCAACCCTAACCCTAACCCAAACACTAACCCTAACACCAACCCTAACCCTAACCCTAACCCTAACCCTAACACCAACCCTAACCCTAACCCTAACCCTAACTCTAACCCTAACCCTAACCCTAACACCAACCCTAAGCCTAACCCTAACCCTAACCCTAACCCTATGCCTAACACGAAATCTAACCCTAACCCTAACCCTAACCCTAACACCAACCCTAACCCTAACCCTAACCCAAACCTAAACCTAACACCAACCCTAACCCTAACCCAAACCCTAACCCTAACACCAACCCTAACCTTAATCCTAACCCTAACCCTAACACCAACCCTAACCCTAACCCTAACCCTAACTCTAACCCTAACCCTAACCCTAACAGCAACCCTAACCCTAAACCTAACCCTAACCCTAACACCAACCCTAACCCTCATCCTAACCCTAACCCTAACCCTAACCCTAACCCTAACCCTAACCCTAACACCAACCCTAACCCTAATCCTGACCCTAACCCTAACCCTAACCCTAACACTAACCCTAACCCTAACCCTAACACTAACACCAACCCTAACCCTAACCCTAACCCTAACCCTAACCCTATACCTAACACCAACCCTAACCCTAACCCTAACCCTAACCCTAACTCCAACCCTAACCCTAACCCTAACCCTAACACCAACCCTAACCCTAATCCTAACCCTAACCCTAACCCTAACCCTAACACCAACCCTAACCGTAACCCTAACCCTAACCCTAACCCTAAACCTAACACCAACCCTAACCCTAACCATAACCCTAACCCTAACCCTAACCCTAACACCAACCCTAACCCTAACCCTAACCCTAAACCCTAATCCTAACCCTAACCCTAACCCTAACCGTAACCCTAACCCTAACCCTAACCCTAACAAGGGCAAGGTGTACTGATCAGCGACGGGCAAGTTCTAGGCCTCGGACTAGAAGGAGCCATGGGCGTTGGGCTAGGGCCCGAGCTAGGGCTAGTGAGAGCGGTAGGCGTAGCCCTGGGGTAGGCATAGGGCAAGGGGTGGGTGTCGAGGTAAACCTCGGAGTAGGCCTAGGGCCAGGAGTGGGAGCTGTGGCTAGTGGTAGGGTTGGGGGTGGGCCTATGGGTAGGGGGAGCTGTAGGGCCAGGGGTAGTGGTAGGACCAGAGGTAGTGCTAGGCGTAGGCCTAGGGCGAGGGGTAGTGCTCGGGGTAGGGTTAGTTGAAGGGCTAGTGTTTGGCAGAGGCCCACGGGCAGTGTTAGGGTTAGGGCTCATGTTAAGCCTAGGACTAGTGGTAGTGGTAGGGGTTGGCCGAGGACTAGGGGTAGATGTCACGAAATGGCTCCGGGTAGTCCTAGGACTCAGAACGTATGTAGGGCTGGATTAGGGTGTGGCTAATGGTGGGTCCAGGGTGATTTCGTAGGACACTAGTTAGTGCTCTGGCTATCGGTAGGGCAAGGTGTACCGGTTGGCGACGGGCAAGTGCTAGGCTTCGGACTAGAGTGAGCACTGGGCGTTGGTCTAGGGCCCGAGGTAGGGCTAGTGGGAGCGGTAGGCGTAGCGCTGGGGTAGGCAAAGGGCAAGGGGTGGGTGTCTGGGTGAACCTCTGAGTAGGCCTAGGACCAGGAGTGGGAGCTGTTGCTAGGGGTAGGGATGGGGGTGTTCCTATGGGTAGGGGGAGCTGTAGGGACAGGGGTAGGGGTAGTACCAGAGGTAGTGCTAGGCGTAGGCCTAGGGCGAGGGGTAGTGCTCGGGGTAACCTAACCCTAACCCTAACCCTAACCCTAACACCAACACTAACCCTAACCCTAACCCTAACCCTAACACCAACCCTAACCCTAATCCTAACCCTAATTCTATCCCTAACCCTAACACTAACCCTAACCCTAGCCCTAACCCTAACACCAACCCTAACCCTAACACTAACCCTAAACCTAACCCTATACCTAACACCAACCCTAACCCTAACCCTAACCCTAACACCAACCCTAACCCTAACCCTATCCCTAACCCTAACCCTAACACCAACCCTAACCCTAATCCTAACCCTAACCCTAACCCAACCCTAACCCTAAACCTAACCCTAACCCTATCCCTAACCCTAACACTAACCCTAACCCTAACCCTAACCCTAACACCAACCCTAACCCTAACACTAATCCTAACACTAACCCTAACCCTAACCCTAACCCTAACCCTAACCCTAACCCTAACCCTAACACCAACCCTAACCCTAACCCTAACCCTAACCCTAGCCCTATACCTAACACCAACCCTAACCCTAACCCTAACCCTAACCCTAACACCAACCCTAACCCTAACCCTAACCCTAACCCTAACACCAACCCTAACCCTAACCCTAACCCTAACACTAACCCTAACCCTAACCCTAACACCAACCCTAACCCTAACCCTAACCCTAACCCTAACACCAACCCTAACCCTAAACCTAACCCTAACTCTAACCCTAACCCTAACCCTAACACCAACCCTAACCCTAACCCTAACCCTAACCCTAACACCAACCCTAACCCTAACCCTAACCCTAACCCTATGCCTAACACCAACACTAACCCTAACCCTAACCCTAACCCTAACACCAACCCTAACCCTAATCCTAACCCTAACCCTAACCCTAACCCTAACACTAACCCTAACCCTAACCCTAACCCTAACACCAACCCTAACCCTAACCCTAAACATAACCCTAACCCTATACCTAACACCAACCCTAACCCTAAACCTAAACCTAACTCTAACCCTAACCCTAACCCTAACACCAACCCTAACCCTAAACCTAACCCTAACCCTAACACCAACCCTAACCCTAACCTAACCCTAACCCTAACCCTAACCCTAACCCTAACTCTAACACCAACCCTAACCCTAACCCTAACCCTAACACCAACCCTAACCCTAATCCTAACCCTAACCCTAACCCTAACACCAACCCTAACCCTAACCCTAACCCTAACACCAACCCTAACCCTAAGGCTAACCCTAACCCTAACCCTATGCCTAACACGAACCCTAACCCTAAACCTAACCCTAACCCTAACACCAACCCTAACCCTAATCCTAACCCTAACACTAACCCTAACCCTAACCCTAACACCAACCCTAACCCTAACCCTAAGCCTAACCCTAACACCAACCCTAACCCTAACCCTAACCCTAACCCTAACCCTAACCCTAACACCAACTCTAACCCTAACACCAACCCTAACCCTAACCCTAACCCTAACCCTAACACCAACCCTAACCCAAACCCTAATTCTAACCCTAACCCTATGCCTAAAACCAACACTAACCCTAACCCTAACCCTAACACCAACCCTAACCCTAACCCTAACCCTAACACCAACCCTAACCCTAATCCTAACCCTAACCCTAACCCTAACACCAACCCTAACCCTAACCCTAACCCTAACCCTAACACCAACCCTAACCCTAAGGCTAACCCTAACCCTAACCCTATGCCTAACACGAACCCTAACCCTAAACCTAACCCTAAATCTAACACCAACCCTAACCCTAATCCTAACCCTAACCCTAACCCTAACCCTAACAATAACCCTAACCCTAACCCTAACCCTAACACCAACCCTAACCCTAACCCTAACCCTAACCCTAAACCTAACACCAACCCTAACCCTAACCCTAACCCTAACCCTAACACCAACCCTAACCCTAACCCTAACCCTAAACCCTAATCCTACCCCTAACCCTAACCCTAACCCTAACCCTAACCCTAACAAGGGCAAGGTGTAGTGGTCAGCGACGGGCAAGTTCTAGGCCTCGGACTAGAAGGAGCCATGTGCGTTGGTCTAGGGCCCGAGCTAGGGCTAGTGAGAGCGGTAGGCGTAGCGCTGGGGTAGGCATAGGGCAAGGGGTGGGTGTCGAGGTAAACCTCGGAGTAGGCCTAGGGCCAGGAGTGGGAGCTGTGGCTAGTGGTAGGGTTGGGGGTGGGCCTATGGGTAGGGGGAGCTGTAGGGCCAGGGGTAGTGGTAGGACCAGAGGTAGTGCTAGGCGTAGGCCTAGGGCGAGAAGTAGTGCTCGGGGTAGGGTTAGTTGAAGGGCTAGTGTTTGGCAGAGGCCCACGGGCAGTGTTAGGGTTAGGGCTCATTTTAGGCCTAGGACTAGTGGTAGTGGTAGGGGATGGCCGAGGGTTAGGCGTAACTGTCACAAGAGGGCTCCAGGTAGTCCTAGGACTCCGAAAGGATGTAGGGCTGGATTAGGGTGTGGCTAATGGTGGGTCCAGGGGGATTTCGTAGGACACGGGTTAGTGCTCTGGCTATCGGTAGGGCAAGGTGTACCGGTTGGCGACGGGCAAGTGCTAGGCTCGGACTAGAGTGAGCACTGGGAGTTGGTCTAGGGCCCGAGGTAGAGCTAGTGGGAGCAGTAGGCGTAGCGCTGGGGTAGGCAAAGGGCAACGGGTGGGTGTCGGGGTAAACCTCGGAGTAGGCCTAGGACCAGGAGTGGGAGCTGTGGCTAGGGGTAGAGATGGGGGTGGGCCTATGGGTAGGGGGAGCTGTAGGGACAGGGGTAGGGGTAGGACCAGAGGTAGTGCTAGGCGTAGGCCTAGGGTTAGGGGTAGTGCTCGGGGTAACCTAACACTAACCCTAACCCTATTACTAACCCTAACCCAAACCCTAACCCTAACACCAACCCTAACCCTAACCCTAATGCTAACCCTAACCCTATACCTAACACCAACCCTAACCCTAACCCTAACCCTAAACCTAACACCAACCCTAACCCTAACCCTAACCCTAACCCTAACAAGGGCAAGGTGTACTGGTCAGCGACGGGCAAGTTCTAGGCCTCGGACGAGAAAGAGCCATGGGCGTTGGTCTAGGGCCCGAGCTATGGCTAGTGGAAACGGTAGGCGTAGCGCTGGGGTAGGCATAGGGCAAGGGGTGGGTGTCGAGGTAAACCTCGGTGTAGGCCTAGGGCCAGGAGTGGGAGCTGTGGCTAGGGTTAGGGGTGGGGGAGGACCTATGGGTAGGGGGAGCTTTAGGGCCAGGGGTAGTGGTAGGACCAGGGGTAGTGCTAGGCGTAGGCCTAGGGCGAGGGGTAGTGCTCGGGGTAACCTAACCCTAACCCTAACCCTAACCCTAACACTAACCCTAACCCTAACCCTAACCCTAACACCAACCCTAACCCTAACCCTAACCCTAACCCTATACCTAACACCAACCCTAACCCTAACCCTAACTCTAACCCTAACACCAACCCTCACCCTAACCCTAACCCTAACCCTAACCCTATACCTAACACCAACCCTAACCCTAACCCTAACCCTAACCCTAACACCAACCCTAACCCTAACCCTAACCCTAACCCTAACCCTAACACAAACCCTAAACCTAAACCTAACCCTAACCCTAACACCAACCCTAACCCTAATCCTAACCCTAACCCTAACCCTAACACCAACCCTAACCCTAACCCTAACCCTAACACCAACCCTAACCCTAACCCTAACCCTAACCCTAACCCTATGCCTAACACGAACCCTAACCCTAACCCTAACCCTAACACCAACCCTAACCCTAACCCTAACCCTAACCCTAAACCTAACACCAACCCTAACCCTAACCCAAACACTAACCCTAACACCAACCCTAACCCTAACCCTAACCCTAACCCTAACACCAACCCTAACCCTAACCCTAACCCTAACACTAACCCTAACCCTAACCCTAACACCAACCCTAACCCTAACCCTAACCCTAACCCTAACACCAACCCTAACCCTAACCCTAACCCTAACCCTAACCCTAACCCTAACACCAACTCTAACCCTAACACCAACCCTAACCCTAACCCTAACCCTAACCCTAACACCAACCCTAACCCAAACCCTAATTCTAACCCTAACCCTATGCCTAAAACCAACACTAACCCTAACCCTAACCCTAACACCAACCCTAACCCTAACCCTAACCCTAACACCAACCCTAACCCTAATCCTAACCCTAACCCTAACCCTAACACCAACCCTAACCCTAACCCTAACCCTAACCCTAACACCAACCCTAACCCTAAGGCTAACCCTAACCCTAACCCTATGCCTAACACGAACCCTAACCCTAAACCTAACCCTAAATCTAACACCAACCCTAACCCTAATCCTAACCCTAACCCTAACCCTAACCCTAACAATAACCCTAACCCTAACCCTAACCCTAACACCAACCCTAACCCTAACCCTAACCCTAACCCTAAACCTAACACCAACCCTAACCCTAACCCTAACCCTAACCCTAACACCAACCCTAACCCTAACCCTAACCCTAAACCCTAATCCTAACCCTAACCCTAACCCTAACCCTAACCCTAACCCTAACAAGGGCAAGGTGTAGTGGTCAGCGACGGGCAAGTTCTAGGCCTCGGACTAGAAGGAGCCATGTGCGTTGGTCTAGGGCCCGAGCTAGGGCTAGTGAGAGCGGTAGGCGTAGCGCTGGGGTAGGCATAGGGCAAGGGGTGGGTGTCGAGGTAAACCTCGGAGTAGGCCTAGGGCCAGGAGTGGGAGCTGTGGCTAGTGGTAGGGTTGGGGGTGGGCCTATGGGTAGGGGGAGCTGTAGGGCCAGGGGTAGTGGTAGGACCAGAGGTAGTGCTAGGCGTAGGCCTAGGGCGAGAAGTAGTGCTCGGGGTAGGGTTAGTTGAAGGGCTAGTGTTTGGCAGAGGCCCACGGGCAGTGTTAGGGTTAGGGCTCATTTTAGGCCTAGGACTAGTGGTAGTGGTAGGGGATGGCCGAGGGTTAGGCGTAACTGTCACAAGAGGGCTCCAGGTAGTCCTAGGACTCCGAAAGGATGTAGGGCTGGATTAGGGTGTGGCTAATGGTGGGTCCAGGGGGATTTCGTAGGACACGGGTTAGTGCTCTGGCTATCGGTAGGGCAAGGTGTACCGGTTGGCGACGGGCAAGTGCTAGGCTCGGACTAGAGTGAGCACTGGGAGTTGGTCTAGGGCCCGAGGTAGAGCTAGTGGGAGCAGTAGGCGTAGCGCTGGGGTAGGCAAAGGGCAACGGGTGGGTGTCGGGGTAAACCTCGGAGTAGGCCTAGGACCAGGAGTGGGAGCTGTGGCTAGGGGTAGAGATGGGGGTGGGCCTATGGGTAGGGGGAGCTGTAGGGACAGGGGTAGGGGTAGGACCAGAGGTAGTGCTAGGCGTAGGCCTAGGGTTAGGGGTAGTGCTCGGGGTAACCTAACACTAACCCTAACCCTATTACTAACCCTAACCCAAACCCTAACCCTAACACCAACCCTAACCCTAACCCTAATGCTAACCCTAACCCTATACCTAACACCAACCCTAACCCTAACCCTAACCCTAAACCTAACACCAACCCTAACCCTAACCCTAACCCTAACCCTAACAAGGGCAAGGTGTACTGGTCAGCGACGGGCAAGTTCTAGGCCTCGGACGAGAAAGAGCCATGGGCGTTGGTCTAGGGCCCGAGCTATGGCTAGTGGAAACGGTAGGCGTAGCGCTGGGGTAGGCATAGGGCAAGGGGTGGGTGTCGAGGTAAACCTCGGTGTAGGCCTAGGGCCAGGAGTGGGAGCTGTGGCTAGGGTTAGGGGTGGGGGAGGACCTATGGGTAGGGGGAGCTTTAGGGCCAGGGGTAGTGGTAGGACCAGGGGTAGTGCTAGGCGTAGGCCTAGGGCGAGGGGTAGTGCTCGGGGTAACCTAACCCTAACCCTAACCCTAACCCTAACACTAACCCTAACCCTAACCCTAACCCTAACACCAACCCTAACCCTAACCCTAACCCTAACCCTATACCTAACACCAACCCTAACCCTAACCCTAACTCTAACCCTAACACCAACCCTCACCCTAACCCTAACCCTAACCCTAACCCTATACCTAACACCAACCCTAACACTAACCCTAACCCTAACCCTAACACCAACCCTAACCCTAACCCTAACCCTAACCCTAACCCTAACACCAACCCTAAACCTAAACCTAACCCTAACCCTAACACCAACCCTAACCCTAATCCTAACCCTAACCCTAACCCTAACACCAACCCTAACCCTAACCCTAACCCTAACACCAACCCTAACCCTAACCCTAACCCTAACCCTAACCCTATGCCTAACACGAACCCTAACCCTAACCCTAACCCTAACACCAACCCTAACCCTAACCCTAACCCTAACCCTAAACCTAACACCAACCCTAACCCTAACCCAAACACTAACCCTAACACCAACCCTAACCCTAACCCTAACCCTAACCCTAACACCAACCCTAACCCTAACCCTAACCCTAACACTAACCCTAACCCTAACCCTAACACCAACCCTAACCCTAACCCTAACCCTAACCCTAACACCAACCCTAACCCTAACCCTAACCCTAACCCTAACCCTAACCCTAACACCAACTCTAACCCTAACACCAACCCTAACCCTAACCCTAACCCTAACCCTAACACCAACCCTAACCCAAACCCTAATTCTAACCCTAACCCTATGCCTAAAACCAACACTAACCCTAACCCTAACCCTAACACCAACCCTAACCCTAATCCTAACCCTAAACCTAAACCTAACCCTAACACTAACCCTAACCCTAACCCTAACCCTAACACCAACCCTAACCCTAACCCTAACCCTAACCCTAGCCCTATACCTAACACCAACCCTAACCCTAACCCTAACCCTAACCCTAACCCTAACACCAACCCTAATCCTAACCCTAAACATAACCCTAACCCTATACCTAACACAAACCCTAACCCTAACCCTAACACTAAACCTAACCCTAACCCTAACACCAACCCTAACCCTAACCCTAACCCTAACCCTAACACCAACCCTAACCCTAACCCTAAACCTAACTCTAACCCTAACCCTAACCCTAACACCAACCCTAACCCTAAACCTAACCCTAACCCTAACACCAACCCTAACCCTAACCTAACCCTAACCCTAACCCTAACCCTAACCCTAACCCTAACACCAACCCTAACCCTAACCCTAACCCTAACACCAACCCTAACCCTAATCCTAACCCTAACCCTAACCCTAACACCAACCCTAACCCTAACCCTAACCCTAACCCTAACACAAACCCTAACCCTAACGCTAACCCTAACCCTAACCCTATGCCTAACACGAACCCTAACCCTAAACCTAACCCTAACCCTAACACCAACCCTAACCCTAATCCTAACCCTAACCCTAACCCTAACCCTAACACTAACCCTAACCCTAACCCTAACCCTAACACCAACCCTAACCCTAACCCTAACCCTAACCCTAAACCTAACACCAACCCTAACCCTAACCCTAACCCTAACCCTAACCCTAACACCAACCCTAACCCTAACCCTAACCCTAAACCCTAATCTTAACCCTAACCCTAACCCCAACCCTAACCCTAACCCTAACCCTAACAAGCGCAAGGTGTACTGGTCAGCGACGGGCAAGTTGTAGGCCTCGGACTAGAAGGAGCCATGGACGTTGGTCTAGGGCCCGAGCTAGGGCTAGTGAGAGCGGTAGGCGTAGCCCTGGTGTAGGCATAGGGCAAGGGGTGGGTGTCGAGGTAAACCTCGGAGTAGGCCTAGGGCCAGGAGTGGGAGCTGTGGCTAGTGGTAGGGTTGGGGGTGGGCCTATGGGTAGGGGGAGCTGTAGGGCCAGGGGTAGTGGTAGGACCAGAGGTAGTGCTAGGCGTAGGCCTAGGGCGAGGGGTAGTGCTCGGGGTAGGGTTAGTTGAAGGGCTAGTGTTTGGCAGAGGCCCACGGGCAGTGTTAGGGTTAGGGCTCATGTTAAGCCTAGGACTAGTGGTAGTGGTAGGGGTTGGCCGAGGACTAGGGGTAGGTGTCACGAAATGGCTCCGGGTAGTCCTAGGACTCCGAACGGATGTAGGGCTGGATTAGGGTGTGGCTAATGGTGGGTCCAGGGTGATTTCGTAGGACACGGGTTAGTGCTCTGGCTATCGGTAGGGCAAGGTGTACCGGTTGGCGACGGGCAAGTGCTAGGCTTCGGACTAGAGTGAGCACTGGGCGTTGGTCTAGAGCCCGAGGTAGGGCTAGTGAAAGCGGTAGGCGTAGCGCTGGGGTAGGCAAAGGGCAAGGGGTGGGTGTCGGGGTAAACCTCGGAGTAGGCCTAGGACCAGGAGTGGGAGCTGTGGCTAGGGGTAGGGATGGGGGTGGGCCTATGGGTAGGGGGAGCTGTAGGGACAGGGGTAGGGGTAGGACCAGAGGTAGTGCTAGGCGTAGGCCTAGGGCGAGGGGTAGTGCTCGGGGTAACCTAACCCTAACCCTAACCCTAACCCTAACACCAACACTAACCCTAACCCTAACCCTAACCCTAACACCAACCCTAACCCTAAACCTAACCCTAACCCTATCCCTAACCCTAACATTAACCCTAACCCTAACCCTAACCCTAACACCAACCCTAACCCTAACACTAACCCTAACCCTAACCCTATACCTAACACCAACCCTAACCCTAACCCTAACCCTAACCCTAACACCAACCCTAACCCTAACCCTATCCCTAACCCTAACCCTAACACCAACCCTAACCATAATCCTAACCCTAACCCTAACCCTAACCCTAACACCAACCCTAACCCTAACCCTAACTCTAACCCTAAACCTAACACCAACCCTAACCCTAACCCTAACCCTAACCATAACACCAAACCTAACCCTAACCCTAACCCTAAACCCTAATCCTAACCCTAACCCTAACCCTAACCCTAACACTAACCCTAACCCTAACCCTAACCCTAACCCCAACCGTAACCCTAACCCTAACCCTAACCCTAACCCTAACCCTATACCTAACACCAACCCTAACCCTAACCCTAACCCTAACCCTAACACCAACCCTAACCCTAACCCTAAACCTAACACCAACCCTAACCCTAATCCTAACCCTAACCCTAACCCTAAACCTAACACCAACCCTAACCGTAACCCTAACCCTAACCCTAACCCTAACCCTAAACCTAACACCAACCCTAACCCTAACCCTAACCCTAACCCTAACACCAACCCTAACCCTAACCCTAACCCTAAACCCTAATCCTAACCCTAACCCTAACCCTAACCCTAACCCTAACCCTAACAAGGGCAAGGTGTAGTGGTCAGCGACGGGCAAGTTCTAGGCCTCGGACTAGAAGGAGCCATGTGCGTTGGTCTAGGGCCCGAGCTAGGGCTAGTGAGAGCGGTAGGCGTAGCGCTGGGGTAGGCATAGGGCAAGGGGTGGGTGTCGAGGTAAACCTCGGAGTAGGCCTAGGGCCAGGAGTGGGAGCTGTGGCTAGTGGTAGGGTTGGGGGTGGGCCTATGGGTAGGGGGAGCTGTAGGGCCAGGGTTAGTGGTAGGACCAGAGGTAGTGCTAGGCGTAGGCCTAGGGCGAGAAGTAGTGCTCGGGGTAGGGTTAGTTGAAGGGCTAGTGTTTGGCAGAGGCCCACGGGCAGTGTTAGGGTTAGGGCTCATTTTAGGCCTAGGACTAGTGGTAGTGGTAGGGGATGGCCGAGGGCTAGGCGTAACTGTCACAAGAGGGCTCCGGGTTGTCCTAGGACTCCGAAAGGATGTAGGGCTGGATTAGGGTGTGGCTAATGGTGGGTCCAGGGGGATTTCGTAGGACACGGGTTAGTGCTCTGGCTATCGGTAGGGCAAGGTGTACCGGTTGGCGACGGGCAAGTGCTAGGCTCGGACTAGAGTGAGCACTGGGCGTTGGTCTAGGGCCCGAGGTAGAGCTAGTGGGAGCAGTAGGCGTAGCGCTGGGGTAGGCAAAGGGCAAGGAGTGGGTGTCGGGGTAAACCTCGGAGTAGGCCTAGGACCAGGAGTGGGTGCTGTGGCTAAAGGTAGGGATGGGGGTGGGCCTATGGGTAGGGGGAGCTGTAGGCACAGGGGTAGGGGTGGGACCAGAGGTAGTGCTAGGCGTAGGCCTAGGGCTAGGGGTAGTGCTCGGGGTAACCTAACACTAACCCTAACCCTATTACTAACCCTAACCCAAACCCTAACCCTAACACCAACCCTAACCCTAACCCTAATGCTAACCCTAACCCTATACCTAACACCAACCCTAACCCTAACCCTAACCCTAACCCTAACACCAACCCTAAACCTAACCCTAACCCGAACCCTAACAAGGGCAAGGTGTATTGGTCAGCGACGGGCAAGTTCTAGGCCTCGGACGAGAGGGAGCCATGGGCGTTGGTCTAGGGCCCGATCTATGGCTAGTGGAAACGGTTGGCGTAGCGCTGGGGTAGGCATAGGGCAAGGGGTGGGTGTCGAGGTAAACCTCGGTGTAGGCCTAGGGCCAGGAGTGGGAGCTGTGGCTAGGGTTAGGGGTGGGGGTGGATCTATGGGTAGGGGGAGCTGTAGGGCCAGGGGTAGTGGTAGGACCAGGGGTAGTGCTAGGCGTAGGCCTAGGGCGAGGCGTAGTGCTCGGGGTAACCTAACCCTAACCCTAACCCTAACCCTAACACTAACCCTAACCCTAACCCTAACCCTAACACCAACCCTAACCCTAACCCTAACCCTAACCCTAACCCTATACCTAACACCAACCCTAACCCTAACCCTAACTCTAACCCTAACACCAACCCTCACCCTAACCCTAACCCTAACCCTAACCCTATACCTAACACCAACCCTAACCCTAACCCTAACCCTAACCCTAACACCAACCCTAACCCTAACCCTAACCCTAACCCTAACACCAACCCTAAACCTAAACCTAACCCTAACCCTAACACCAACCCTAACCCTAATCCTAACCCTAACCCTAACCCTAACACCAACCCTAACCCTAACCCTAACACTAACCCTAACCCTAACACCAACCCTAACCCTAACCCTAACCCGAACCCTAACAAGGGCAAGGTGTATTGGTCAGCGACGGGCAAGTTCTAGGCCTCGGACGAGAGGGAGGCATGGGCGTTGGTCTAGGGCCCGAGCTATGGCTAGTGGAAACGGTAGGCGTAGCGCTGGGGTAGGCATAGGGCAAGGGGTGGGTGTCGAGGTAAACCTCGGTGTAGGCCTAGGGCCAGGAGTGGGAGCTGTGGCTAGGGTTAGGGGTGGGGGTGGACCTATGGGTAGGGGGAGCTGTAGGGCCAGGGGTAGTGGTAGGACCAGGGGTAGTGCTAGGCGTAGGCCTAGGGCGAGGGGTAGTGCTCGGGGTAACCTAACCCTAACCCTAACCCTAACCCTAACACTAACCCTAACCCTAACCCTAAACCTAACACCAACCCTAACCCTAACCCTAACCCTAACCCTAACCCTATACCTAACACCAACCCTAACCCTAACCCTAACTCTAACCCTAACACCAACCCTCACCCTAACCCTAACCCTAACCCTAACCCTATACCTAACACCAACCCTAACCCTAACCCTAACCCTAACCCTAACACCAACCCTAATCCTAACCCTAACCCTAACCCTAACCCTAACACCAACCCTAACCCTAACCCTAACCCTAAACCCTAATCTTAACCCTAACCCTAACCCCAACCCTAACCCTAACCCTAACCCTAACAAGCGCAAGGTGTACTGGTCAGCGACGGGCAAGTTCTAGGCCTCGGACTAGAAGGAGCCATGGACGTTGGTCTAGGGCCCGAGCTAGGGCTAGTGAGAGCGGTAGGCGTAGCCCTGGGGTAGGCATAGGGCAAGGGGTGGGTGTCGAGGTAAACCTCGGAGTAGGCCTAGGGCCAGGAGTGGGAGCTGTGGCTAGTGGTAGGGTTGGGGGTGGGCCTATGGGTAGGGGGAGCTGTAGGGCCAGGGGTAGTGGTAGGACCAGAGGTAGTGCTAGGCGTAGGCCTAGGGCGAGGGGTAGTGCTCGGGGTAGGGTTAGTTGAAGGGCTAGTGTTTGGCAGAGGCCCACGGGCAGTGTTAGGGTTAGGGCTCATGTTAAGCCTAGGACTAGTGGTAGTGGTAGGGGTTGGCCGAGGACTAGGGGTAGGTGTCACGAAATGGCTCCGGGTAGTCCTAGGACTCCGAACGGATGTAGGGCTGGATTAGGGTGTGGCTAATGGTGGGTCCAGGGTGATTTCGTAGGACACGGGTTAGTGCTCTGGCTATCGGTAGGGCAAGGTGTACCGGTTGGCGACGGGCAAGTGCTAGGCTTCGGACTAGAGTGAGCACTGGGCGTTGGTCTAGAGCCCGAGGTAGGGCTAGTGGGAGCGGTAGGCGTAGCGCTGGGGTAGGCAAAGGGCAAGGGGTGGGTGTCGGGGTAAACCTCGGAGTAGGCCTAGGACCAGGAGTGGGAGCTGTGGCTAGGGGTAGGGATGGGGGTGGGCCTATGGGTAGGGGGAGCTGTAGGGACAGGGGTAGGGGTAGGACCAGAGGTAGTGCTAGGCGTAGGCCTAGGGCGAGGGGTAGTGCTCGGGGTAACCTAACCCTAACCCTAACCCTAACCCTAACACCAACACTAACCCTAACCCTAACCCTAACCCTAACACCAACCCTAACCCTAAACCTAACCCTAACCCTATCCCTAACCCTAACATTAACCCTAACCCTAACCCTAACCCTAACACCAACCCTAACCCTAACACTAACCCTAACCCTAACCCTATACCTAACACCAACCCTAACCCTAACCCTAACCCTAACCCTAACACCAACCCTAACCCTAACCCTATCCCTAACCCTAACCCTAACACCAACCCTAACCATAATCCTAACCCTAACCCTAACCCTAACCCTAACACCAACTCTAACCCTAACCCTAACTCTAACCCTAAACCTAACACCAACCCTAACCCTAACCCTAACCCTAACCATAACACCAAACCTAACCCTAACCCTAACCCTAAACCCTAATCCTAACCCTAACCCTAACCCTAACCCTAACACTAACCCTAACCCTAACCCTAACCCTAACCCCAACCGTAACCCTAATTCTAACCCTAACCCTAACCCTAACCCTATACCTAACACCAACCCTAACCCTAACCCTAACCCTAACCCTAACACCAACCCTAACCCTAACCCTAAACCTAACACCAACCCTAACCCTAATCCTAACCCTAACCCTAACCCTAAACCTAACACCAACCCTAACCGTAACCCTAACCCTAACCCTAACCCTAACCCTAAACCTAACACCAACCCTAACCCTAACCCTAACCCTAACCCTAACACCAACCCTAACCCTAACCCTAACCCTAAACCCTAATCCTAACCCTAACCCTAACCCTAACCCTAACCCTAACCCTAACCCTAACAAGGGCAAGGTGTAGTGGTCAGCGACGGGCAAGTTCTAGGCCTCGGACTAGAAGGAGCCATGTGCGTTGGTCTAGGGCCCGAGCTAGGGCTAGTGAGAGCGGTAGGCGTAGCGCTGGGGTAGGCATAGGGCAAGGGGTGGGTGTCGAGGTAAACCTCGGAGTAGGCCTAGGGCCAGGAGTGGGAGCTGTGGCTAGTGGTAGGGTTGGGGGTGGGCCTATGGGTAGGGGGAGCTGTAGGGCCAGGGTTAGTGGTAGGACCAGAGGTAGTGCTAGGCGTAGGCCTAGGGCGAGAAGTAGTGCTCGGGGTAGGGTTAGTTGAAGGGCTAGTGTTTGGCAGAGGCCCACGGGCAGTGTTAGGGTTAGGGCTCATTTTAGGCCTAGGACTAGTGGTAGTGGTAGGGGATGGCCGAGGGCTAGGCGTAACTGTCACAAGAGGGCTCCGGGTAGTCCTAGGACTCCGAAAGGATGTAGGGCTGGATTAGGGTGTGGCTAATGGTGGGTCCAGGGGGATTTCGTAGGACACGGGTTAGTGCTCTGGCTATCGGTAGGGCAAGGTGTACCGGTTGGCGACGGGCAAGTGCTAGGCTCGGACTAGAGTGAGCACTGGGCGTTGGTCTAGGGCCCGAGGTAGAGCTAGTGGGAGCAGTAGGCGTAGCGCTGGGGTAGGCAAAGGGCAAGGAGTGGGTGTCGGGGTAAACCTCGGAGTAGGCCTAGGACCAGGAGTGGGTGCTGTGGCTAAAGGTAGGGATGGGGGTGGGCCTATGGGTAGGGGGAGCTGTAGGCACAGGGGTAGGGGTGGGACCAGAGGTAGTGCTAGGCGTAGGCCTAGGGCTAGGGGTAGTGCTCGGGGTAACCTAACACTAACCCTAACCCTATTACTAATCCTAACCCAAACCCTAACCCTAACACCAACCCTAACCCTAACCCTAATGCTAACCCTAACCCTATACCTAACACCAACCCTAACCCTAACCCTAACCCTAACCCTAACACCAACCCTAAACCTAACCCTAACCCGAACCCTAACAAGGGCAAGGTGTATTGGTCAGCGACGGGCAAGTTCTAGGCCTCGGACGAGAGGGAGCCATGGGCGTTGGTCTAGGGCCCGATCTATGGCTAGTGGAAACGGTTGGCGTAGCGCTGGGGTAGGCATAGGGCAAGGGGTGGGTGTCGAGGTAAACCTCGGTGTAGGCCTAGGGCCAGGAGTGGGAGCTGTGGCTAGGGTTAGGGGTGGGGGTGGATCTATGGGTAGGGGGAGCTGTAGGGCCAGGGGTAGTGGTAGGACCAGGGGTAGTGCTAGGCGTAGGCCTAGGGCGAGGGGTAGTGCTCGGGGTAACCTAACCCTAACCCTAACCCTAACCCTAACACTAACCCTAACCCTAACCCTAACCCTAACACCAACCCTAACCCTAACCCTAACCCTAACCCTAACCCTATACCTAACACCAACCCTAACCCTAACCCTAACTCTAACCCTAACACCAACCCTCACCCTAACCCTAACCCTAACCCTAACCCTATACCTAACACCAACCCTAACCCTAACCCTAACCCTAACCCTAACACCAACCCTAACCCTAACCCTAACCCTAACCCTAACACCAACCCTAAACCTAAACCTAACCCTAACCCTAACACCAACCCTAACCCTAATCCTAACCCTAACCCTAACCCTAACACCAACCCTAACCCTAACCCTAACACTAACCCTAACCCTAACACCAACCCTAACCCTAACCCTAACCCGAACCCTAACAAGGGCAAGGTGTATTGGTCAGCGACGGGCAAGTTCTAGGCCTCGGACGAGAGGGAGGCATGGGCGTTGGTCTAGGGCCCGAGCTATGGCTAGTGGAAACGGTAGGCGTAGCGCTGGGGTAGGCATAGGGCAAGGGGTGGGTGTCGAGGTAAACCTCGGTGTAGGCCTAGGGCCAGGAGTGGGAGCTGTGGCTAGGGTTAGGGGTGGGGGTGGACCTATGGGTAGGGGGAGCTGTAGGGCCAGGGGTAGTGGTAGGACCAGGGGTAGTGCTAGGCGTAGGCCTAGGGCGAGGGGTAGTGCTCGGGGTAACCTAACCCTAACCCTAACCCTAACCCTAACACTAACCCTAACCCTAACCCTAAACCTAACACCAACCCTAACCCTAACCCTAACCCTAACCCTAACCCTATACCTAACACCAACCCTAACCCTAACCCTAACTCTAACCCTAACACCAACCCTCACCCTAACCCTAACCCTAACCCTAACCCTATACCTAACACCAACCCTAACCCTAACCCTAACCCTAACCCTAACACCAACCCTAATCCTAACCCTAACCCTAACCCTAACCCTAACACCAACCCTAACCCTAACCCTAACCCTAAACCCTAATCTTAACCCTAACCCTAACCCCAACCCTAACCCTAACCCTAACCCTAACAAGCGCAAGGTGTACTGGTCAGCGACGGGCAAGTTCTAGGCCTCGGACTAGAAGGAGCCATGGACGTTGGTCTAGGGCCCGAGCTAGGGCTAGTGAGAGCGGTAGGCGTAGCCCTGGGGTAGGCATAGGGCAAGGGGTGGGTGTCGAGGTAAACCTCGGAGTAGGCCTAGGGCCAGGAGTGGGAGCTGTGGCTAGTGGTAGGGTTGGGGGTGGGCCTATGGGTAGGGGGAGCTGTAGGGCCAGGGGTAGTGGTAGGACCAGAGGTAGTGCTAGGCGTAGGCCTAGGGCGAGGGGTAGTGCTCGGGGTAGGGTTAGTTGAAGGGCTAGTGTTTGGCAGAGGCCCACGGGCAGTGTTAGGGTTAGGGCTCATGTTAAGCCTAGGACTAGTGGTAGTGGTAGGGGTTGGCCGAGGACTAGGGGTAGGTGTCACGAAATGGCTCCGGGTAGTCCTAGGACTCCGAACGGATGTAGGGCTGGATTAGGGTGTGGCTAATGGTGGGTCCACGGTGATTTCGTAGGACACGGGTTAGTGCTCTGGCTATCGGTAGGGCAAGGTGTACCGGTTGGCGACGGGCAAGTGCTAGGCTTCGGACTAGAGTGAGCACTGGGCGTTGGTCTAGAGCCCGAGGTAGGGCTAGTGGGAGCGGTAGGCGTAGCGCTGGGGTAGGCAAAGGGCAAGGGGTGGGTGTCGGGGTAAACCACGGAGTAGGCCTAGGACCAGGAGTGGGAGCTGTGGCTAGGGGTAGGGATGGGGGTGGGCCTATGGGTAGGGGGAGCTGTAGGGACAGGGGTAGGGGTAGGACCAGAGGTAGTGCTAGGCGTAGGCCTAGGGCGAGGGGTAGTGCTCGGGGTAACCTAACCCTAACCCTAACCCTAACCCTAACACCAACACTAACCCTAACCCTAACCCTAACCCTAACACCAACCCTAACCCTAAACCTAACCCTAACCCTATCCCTAACCCTAACATTAACTCTAACCCTAACCCTAACCCTAACACCAACCCTAACCCTAACACTAACCCTAACCCTAACCCTATACCTAACACCAACCCTAACCCTAACCCTAACCCTAACCCTAACACCAACCCTAACCCTAACCCTATCCCTAACCCTAACCCTAACACCAACCCTAACCATAATCCTAACCCTAACCCTAACCCTAACCCTAACACCAACCCTAACCCTAACCCTAACTCTAACCCTAAACCTAACACCAACCCTAACCCTAACCCTAACCCTAACCATAACACCAAACCTAACCCTAACCCTAACCCTAAACCCTAATCCTAACCCTAACCCTAACCCTAACCCTAACACTAACCCTAACCCTAACCCTAACCCTAACCCCAACCGTAACCCTAACCCTAACCCTAACCCTAACCCTAACCCTATACCTAACACCAACCCTAACCCTAACCCTAACCCTAACCCTAACACCAACCCTAACCCTAACCCTAAACCTAACACCAACCCTAACCCTAATCCTAACCCTAACCCTAACCCTAAACCTAACACCAACCCTAACCGTAACCCTAACCCTAACCCTAACCCTAACCCTAAACCTAACACCAACCCTAACCCTAACCCTAACCCTAACCCTAACACCAACCCTAACCCTAACCCTAACCCTAAACCCTAATCCTAACCCTAACCCTAACCCTAACCCTAACCCTAACCCTAACCCTAACAAGGGCAAGGTGTAGTGGTCAGCGACGGGCAAGTTCTAGGCCTCGGACTAGAAGGAGCCATGTGCGTTGGTCTAGGGCCCGAGCTAGGGCTAGTGAGAGCGGTAGGCGTAGCGCTGGGGTAGGCATAGGGCAAGGGGTGGGTGTCGAGGTAAACCTCGGAGTAGGCCTAGGGCCAGGAGTGGGAGCTGTGGCTAGTGGTAGGGTTGGGGGTGGGCCTATGGGTAGGGGGAGCTGTAGGGCCAGGGTTAGTGGTAGGACCAGAGGTAGTGCTAGGCGTAGGCCTAGGGCGAGAAGTAGTGCTCGGGGTAGGGTTAGTTGAAGGGCTAGTGTTTGGCAGAGGCCCACGGGCAGTGTTAGGGTTAGGGCTCATTTTAGGCCTAGGACTAGTGGTAGTGGTAGGGGATGGCCGAGGGCTAGGCGTAACTGTCACAAGAGGGCTCCGGGTAGTCCTAGGACTCCGAAAGGATGTAGGGCTGGATTAGGGTGTGGCTAATGGTGGGTCCAGGGGGATTTCGTAGGACACGGGTTAGTGCTCTGGCTATCGGTAGGGCAAGGTGTACCGGTTGGCGACGGGCAAGTGCTAGGCTCGGACTAGAGTGAGCACTGGGCGTTGGTCTAGGGCCCGAGGTAGAGCTAGTGGGAGCAGTAGGCGTAGCGCTGGGGTAGGCAAAGGGCAAGGAGTGGGTGTCGGGGTAAACCTCGGAGTAGGCCTAGGACCAGGAGTGGGTGCTGTGGCTAAAGGTAGGGATGGGGGTGGGCCTATGGGTAGGGGGAGCTGTAGGCACAGGGGTAGGGGTGGGACCAGAGGTAGTGCTAGGCGTAGGCCTAGGGCTAGGGGTAGTGCTCGGGGTAACCTAACACTAACCCTAACCCTATTACTAACCCTAACCCAAACCCTAACCCTAACACCAACCCTAACCCTAACCCTAATGCTAACCCTAACCCTATACCTAACACCAACCCTAACCCTAACCCTAACCCTAACCCTAACACCAACCCTGAACCTAACCCTAACCCGAACCCTAACAAGGGCAAGGTGTATTGGTCAGCGACGGGCAAGTTCTAGGCCTCGGACGAGAGGGAGCCATGGGCGTTGGTCTAGGGCCCGATCTATGGCTAGTGGAAACGGTTGGCGTAGCGCTGGGGTAGGCATAGGGCAAGGGGTGGGTGTCGAGGTAAACCTCGGTGTAGGCCTAGGGCCAGGAGTGGGAGCTGTGGCTAGGGTTAGGGGTGGGGGTGGATCTATGGGTAGGGGGAGCTGTAGGGCCAGGGGTAGTGGTAGGACCAGGGGTAGTGCTAGGCGTAGGCCTAGGGCGAGGGGTAGTGCTCGGGGTAACCTAACCCTAACCCTAACCCTAACCCTAACACTAACCCTAACCCTAACCCTAACCCTAACACCAACCCTAACCCTAACCCTAACCCTAACCCTAACCCTATACCTAACACCAACCCTAACCCTAACCCTAACTCTAACCCTAACACCAACCCTCACCCTAACCCTAACCCTAACCCTAACACTATACCTAACACCAACCCTAACCCTAACCCTAACCCTAACCCTAACACCAACCCTAACCCTAACCCTAACCCTAACCCTAACACCAACCCTAAACCTAAACCTAACCCTAACCCTAACACCAACCCTAACCCTAATCCTAACCCTAACCCTAACCCTAACACCAACCCTAACCCTAACCCTAACACTAACCCTAACCCTAACACCAACCCTAACCCTAACCCTAACCCGAACCCTAACAAGGGCAAGGTGTATTGGTCAGCGACGGGCAAGTTCTAGGCCTCGGACGAGAGGGAGGCATGGGCGTTGGTCTAGGGCCCGAGCTATGGCTAGTGGAAACGGTAGGCGTAGCGCTGGGGTAGGCATAGGGCAAGGGGTGGGTGTCGAGGTAAACCTCGGTGTAGGCCTAGGGCCAGGAGTGGGAGCTGTGGCTAGGGTTAGGGGTGGTGGTGGACCTATGGGTAGGGGGAGCTGTAGGGCCAGGGGTAGTGGTAGGACCAGGGGTAGTGCTAGGCGTAGGCCTAGGGCGAGGGGTAGTGCTCGGGGTAACCTAACCCTAACCCTAACCCTAACCCTAACACTAACCCTAACCCTAACCCTAAACCTAACACCAACCCTAACCCTAACCCTAACCCTAACCCTAACCCTATACCTAACACCAACCCTAACCCTAACCCTAACTCTAACCCTAACACCAACCCTCACCCTAACCCTAACCCTAACCCTAACCCTATACCTAACACCAACCCTAACCCTAACCCTAACCCTAACCCTAACACCAACCCTAATCCTAACCCTAACCCTAACCCTAACCCTAACACCAACCCTAACCCTAACCCTAACCCTAAACCCTAATCTTAACCCTAACCCTAACCCCAACCCTAACCCTAACCCTAACCCTAACAAGCGCAAGGTGTACTGGTCAGCGACGGGCAAGTTCTAGGCCTCGGACTAGAAGGAGCCATGGACGTTGGTCTAGGGCCCGAGCTAGGGCTAGTGAGAGCGGTAGGCGTAGCCCTGGGGTAGGCATAGGGCAAGGGGTGGGTGTCGAGGTAAACCTCGGAGTAGGCCTAGGGCCAGGAGTGGGAGCTGTGGCTAGTGGTAGGGTTGGGGGTGGGCCTATGGGTAGGGGGAGCTGTAGGGCCAGGGGTAGTGGTAGGACCAGAGGTAGTGCTAGGCGTAGGCCTAGGGCGAGGGGTAGTGCTCGGGGTAGGGTTAGTTGAAGGGCTAGTGTTTGGCAGAGGCCCACGGGCAGTGTTAGGGTTAGGGCTCATGTTAAGCCTAGGACTAGTGGTAGTGGTAGGGGTTGGCCGAGGACTAGGGGTAGGTGTCACGAAATGGCTCCGGGTAGTCCTAGGACTCCGAACGGATGTAGGGCTGGATTAGGGTGTGGCTAATGGTGGGTCCAGGGTGATTTCGTAGGACACGGGTTAGTGCTCTGGCTATCGGTAGGGCAAGGTGTACCGGTTGGCGACGGGCAAGTGCTAGGCTTCGGACTAGAGTGAGCACTGGGCGTTGGTCTAGAGCCCGAGGTAGGGCTAGTGGGAGCGGTAGGCGTAGCGCTGGGGTAGGCAAAGGGCAAGGGGTGGGTGTCGGGGTAAACCTCGGAGTAGGCCTAGGACCAGGAGTGGGAGCTGTGGCTAGGGGTAGGGATGGGGGTGGGCCTATGGGTAGGGGGAGCTGTAGGGACAGGGGTAGGGGTAGGACCAGAGGTAGTGCTAGGCGTAGGCCTAGGGCGAGGGGTAGTGCTCGGGGTAACCTAACCCTAACCCTAACCCTAACCCTAACACCAACACTAACCCTAACCCTAACCCTAACCCTAACACCAACCCTAACCCTAAACCTAACCCTAACCCTATCCCTAACCCTAACATTAACCCTAACCCTAACCCTAACCCTAACACCAACCCTAACCCTAACACTAACCCTAACCCTAACCCTATACCTAACACCAACCCTAACCCTAACCCTAACCCTAACCCTAACACCAACCCTAACCCTAACCCTATCCCTAACCCTAACCCTAACACCAACCCTAACCATAATCCTAACCCTAACCCTAACCCTAACCCTAACACCAACCCTAACACTAACCCTAACTCTAACCCTAAACCTAACACCAACCCTAACCCTAACCCTAACCCTAACCATAACACCAAACCTAACCCTAACCCTAACCCTAAACCCTAATCCTAACCCTAACCCTAACCCTAAACCCTAATCCTAACCCTAACCCTAACCCTAACCCTAACCCTAACCCTAACAAGGGCAAGGTGTAGTGGTCAGCGACGGGCAAGTTCTAGGCCTCGGACTAGAAGGAGCCATGTGCGTTGGTCTAGGGCCCGAGCTAGGGCTAGTGAGAGCGGTAGGCGTAGCGCTGGGGTAGGCATAGGGCAAGGGGTGGGTGTCGAGGTAAACCTCGGAGTAGGCCTAGGGCCAGGAGTGGGAGCTGTGGCTAGTGGTAGGGTTGGGGGTGGGCCTATGGGTAGGGGGAGCTGTAGGGCCAGGGTTAGTGGTAGGACCAGAGGTAGTGCTAGGCGTAGGCCTAGGGCGAGAAGTAGTGCTCGGGGTAGGGTTAGTTGAAGGGCTAGTGTTTGGCAGAGGCCCACGGGCAGTGTTAGGGTTAGGGCTCATTTTAGGCCTAGGACTAGTGGTAGTGGTAGGGGATGGCCGAGGGCTAGGCGTAACTGTCACAAGAGGGCTCCGGGTAGTCCTAGGACTCCGAAAGGATGTAGGGCTGGATTAGGGTGTGGCTAATGGTGGGTCCAGGGGGATTTCGTAGGACACGGGTTAGTGCTCTGGCTATCGGTAGGGCAAGGTGTACCGGTTGGCGACGGGCAAGTGCTAGGCTCGGACTAGAGTGAGCACTGGGCGTTGGTCTAGGGCCCGAGGTAGAGCTAGTGGGAGCAGTAGGCGTAGCGCTGGGGTAGGCAAAGGGCAAGGAGTGGGTGTCGGGGTAAACCTCGGAGTAGGCCTAGGACCAGGAGTGGGTGCTGTGGCTAAAGGTAGGGATGGGGGTGGGCCTATGGGTAGGGGGAGCTGTAGGCACAGGGGTAGGGGTGGGACCAGAGGTAGTGCTAGGCGTAGGCCTAGGGCTAGGGGTAGTGCTCGGGGTAACCTAACACTAACCCTAACCCTATTACTAACTCTAACCCAAACCCTAACCCTAACACCAACCCTAACCCTAACCCTAATGCTAACCCTAACCCTATACCTAACACCAACCCTAACCCTAACCCTAACCCTAACCCTAACACCAACCCTAAACCTAACCCTAACCCGAACCCTAACAAGGGCAAGGTGTATTGGTCAGCGACGGGCAAGTTCTAGGCCTCGGACGAGAGGGAGCCATGGGCGTTGGTCTAGGGCCCGATCTATGGCTAGTGGAAACGGTTGGCGTAGCGCTGGGGTAGGCATAGGGCAAGGGGTGGGTGTCGAGGTAAACCTCGGTGTAGGCCTAGGGCCAGGAGTGGGAGCTGTGGCTAGGGTTAGGGGTCGGGGTGGATCTATGGGTAGGGGGAGCTGTAGGGCCAGGGGTAGTGGTAGGACCAGGGGTAGTGCTAGGCGTAGGCCTAGGGCGAGGGGTAGTGCTCGGGGTAACCTAACCCTAACCCTAACCCTAACCCTAACACTAACCCTAACCCTAACCCTAACCCTAACACCAACCCTAACCCTAACCCTAACTCTAACCCTAACACCAACCCTCACCCTAACCCTAACCCTAACCCTAACCCTATACCTAACACCAACCCTAACCCTAACCCTAACCCTAACCCTAACACCAACCCTAACCCTAACCCTAACCCTAACCCTAACACCAACCCTAAACCTAAACCTAACCCTAACCCTAACACCAACCCTAACCCTAATCCTAACCCTAACCCTAACCCTAACACCAACCCTAACCCTAACCCTAACACTAACCCTAACCCTAACACCAACCCTAACCCTAACCCTAACCCGAACCCTAACAAGGGCAAGGTGTATTGGTCAGCGACGGGCAAGTTCTAGGCCTCGGAAGAGAGGGAGGCATGGGCGTTGGTCTAGGGCCCGAGCTATGGCTAGTGGAAACGGTAGGCGTAGCGCTGGGGTAGGCATAGGGCAAGGGGTGGGTGTCGAGGTAAACCTCGGTGTAGGCCTAGGGCCAGGAGTGGGAGCTGTGGCTAGGGTTAGGGGTGGGGGTGGACCTATGGGTAGGGGGAGCTGTAGGGCCAGGGGTAGTGGTAGGACCAGGGGTAGTGCTAGGCGTAGGCCTAGGGCGAGGGGTAGTGCTCGGGGTAACCTAACCCTAACCCTAACCCTAACCCTAACACTAACCCTAACCCTAACCCTAAACCTAACACCAACCCTAACCCTAACCCTAACCCTAACCCTAACCCTATACCTAACACCAACCCTAACCCTAACCCTAACTCTAACCCTAACACCAACCCTCACCCTAACCCTAACCCTAACCCTAACCCTATACCTAACACCAACCCTAACCCTAACCCTAACCCTAACCCTAACACCAACCCTAATCCTAACCCTAACCCTAACCCTAACCCTAACACCAACCCTAACCCTAACCCTAACCCTAAACCCTAATCTTAACCCTAACCCTAACCCCAACCCTAACCCTAACCCTAACCCTAACAAGCGCAAGGTGTACTGGTCAGCGACGGGCAAGTTCTAGGCCTCGGACTAGAAGGAGCCATGGACGTTGGTCTAGTGCCCGAGCTAGGGCTAGTGAGAGCGGTAGGCGTAGCCCTGGGGTAGGCATAGGGCAAGGGGTGGGTGTCGAGGTAAACCTCGGAGTAGGCCTAGGGCCAGGAGTGGGAGCTGTGGCTAGTGGTAGGGTTGGGGGTGGGCCTATGGGTAGGGGGAGCTGTAGGGCCAGGGGTAGTGGTAGGACCAGAGGTAGTGCTAGGCGTAGGCCTAGGGCGAGGGGTAGTGCTCGGGGTAGGGTTAGTTGAAGGGCTAGTGTTTGGCAGAGGCCCACGGGCAGTGTTAGGGTTAGGGCTCATGTTAAGCCTAGGACTAGTGGTAGTGGTAGGGGTTGGCCGAGGACTAGGGGTAGGTGTCACGAAATGGCTCCGGGTAGTCCTAGGACTCCGAACAGATGTAGGGCTGGATTAGGGTGTGGCTAATGGTGGGTCCAGGGTGATTTCGTAGGACACGGGTTAGTGCTCTGGCTATCGGTAGGGCAAGGTGTACCGGTTGGCGACGGGCAAGTGCTAGGCTTCGGACTAGAGTGAGCACTGGGCGTTGGTCTAGAGCCCGAGGTAGGGCTAGTGGGAGCGGTAGGCGTAGCGCTGGGGTAGGCAAAGGGCAAGGGGTGGGTGTCGGGGTAAACCTCGGAGTAGGCCTAGGACCAGGAGTGGGAGCTGTGGCTAGGGGTAGGGATGGGGGTGGGCCTATGGGTAGGGGGAGCTGTAGGGACAGGGGTAGGGGTAGGACCAGAGGTAGTGCTAGGCGTAGGCCTAGGGCGAGGGGTAGTGCTCGGGGTAACCTAACCCTAACCCTAACCCTAACCCTAACACCAACACTAACCCTAACCCTAACCCTAACCCTAACACCAACCCTAACCCTAAACCTAACCCTAACCCTATCCCTAACCCTAACATTAACCCTAACCCTAACCCTAACCCTAACACCAACCCTAACCCTAACACTAACCCTAACCCTAACCCTATACCTAACACCAACCCTAACCCTAACCCTAACCCTAACCCTAACACCAACCCTAACCCTAACCCTATCCCTAACCCTAACCCTAACACCAACCCTAACCATAATCCTAACCCTAACCCTAACCCTAACCCTAACACCAACCCTAACCCTAACCCTAACTCTAACCCTAAACCTAACACCAACCCTAACCCTAACCCTAACCCTAACCATAACACCAAACCTAACCCTAACCCTAACCCTAAACCCTAATCCTAACCCTAACCCTAACCCTAACCCTAACACTAACCCTAACCCTAACCCTAACCCTAACCCCAACCGTAACCCTAACCCTAACCCTAACCCTAACCCTAACCCTATACCTAACACCAACCCTAACCCTAACCCTAACCCTAACCCTAACACCAACCCTAACCCTAACCCTAAACCTAACACCAACCCTAACCCTAATCCTAACCCTAACCCTAACCCTAAACCTAACACCAACCCTAACCGTAACCCTAACCCTAACCCTAACCCTAACCCTAAACCTAACACCAACCCTAACCCTAACCCTAACCCTAAACCTAACACCAACCCTAACCCTAACCCTAACCCTAAACCCTAATCCTAACCCTAACCCTAACCCTAACCCTAACCCTAACCCTAACAAGGGCAAGGTGTAGTGGTCAGCGACGGGCAAGTTCTAGGCCTCGGACTAGAAGGAGCCATGTGCGTTGGTCTAGGGCCCGAGCTAGGGCTAGTGAGAGCGGTAGGCGTAGCGCTGGGGTAGGCATAGGGCAAGGGGTGGGTGTCGAGGTAAACCTCGGAGTAGGCCTAGGGCCAGGAGTGGGAGCTGTGGCTAGTGGTAGGGTTGGGGGTGGGCCTATGGGTAGGGGGAGCTGTAGGGCCAGGGTTAGTGGTAGGACCAGAGGTAGTGCTAGGCGTAGGCCTAGGGCGAGAAGTAGTGCTCGGGGTAGGGTTAGTTGAAGGGCTAGTGTTTGGCAGAGGCCCACGGGCAGTGTTAGGGTTAGGGCTCATTTTAGGCCTAGGACTAGTGGTAGTGGTAGGGGATGGCCGAGGGCTAGGCGTAACTGTCACAAGAGGGCTCCGGGTAGTCCTAGGACTCCGAAAGGATGTAGGGCTGGATTAGGGTGTGGCTAATGGTGGGTCCAGGGGGATTTCGTAGGACACGGGTTAGTGCTCTGGCTATCGGTAGGGCAAGGTGTACCGGTTGGCGACGGGCAAGTGCTAGGCTCGGACTAGAGTGAGCACTGGGCGTTGGTCTAGGGCCCGAGGTAGAGCTAGTGGGAGCAGTAGGCGTAGCGCTGGGGTAGGCAAAGGGCAAGGGGTGGGTGTCGGGGTAAACCTTGGAGTAGGCCTAGGACCAGGAGTGGGTGCTGTGGCTAAAGGTAGGGATGGGGGTGGGCCTATGGGTAGGGGGAGCTGTAGGGACAGGGGTAGGGGTGGGACCAGAGGTAGTGCTAGGCGTAGGCCTAGGGCTAGGGGTAGTGCTCGGGGTAACCTAACACTAACCCTAACCCTATTACTAACCCTAACCCAAACCCTAACCCTAACACCAACCCTAACCCTAACCCTAATGCTAACCCTAACCCTATACCTAACACCAACCCTAACCCTAACCCTAACCCTAACCCTAACACCAACCCTAAACCTAACCCTAACCCGAACCCTAACAAGGGCAAGGTGTATTGGTCAGCGACGGGCAAGTTCTAGGCCTCGGACGAGAGGGAGCCATGGGCGTTGGTCTAGGGCCCGATCTATGGCTAGTGGAAACGGTTGGCGTAGCGCTGGGGTAGGCATAGGGCAAGGGGTGGGTGTCGAGGTAAACCTCGGTGTAGGCCTAGGGCCAGGAGTGGGAGCTGTGGCTAGGGTTAGGGGTGGGGGTGGATCTATGGGTAGGGGGAGCTGTAGGGCCAGGGGTAGTGGTAGGACCAGGGGTAGTGCTAGGCGTAGGCCTAGGGCGAGGGGTAGTGCTCGGGGTAACCTAACCCTAACCCTAACCCTAACCCTAACACTAACCCTAACCCTAACCCTAACCCTAACACCAACCCTAACCCTAACCCTAACCCTAACCCTAACCCTATACCTAACACCAACCCTAACCCTAACCCTAACTGTAACCCTAACACCAACCCTCACCCTAACCCTAACCCTAACCCTAACCCTATACCTAACACCAACCCTAACCCTAACCCTAACCCTAACCCTAACACCAACCCTAACCCTAACCCTAACCCTAACCCTAACACCAACCCTAAACCTAAACCTAACCCTAACCCTAACACCAACCCTAACCCTAATCCTAACCCTAAACCTAACCCTAACACCAACCCTAACCCTAACCCTAACACTAACCCTAACCCTAACACCAACCCTAACCCTAACCCTAACCCGAACCCTAACAAGGGCAAGGTGTATTGGTCAGCGACGGGCAAGTTCTAGGCCTCGGACGAGAGGGAGGCATGGGCGTTGGTCTAGGGCCCGAGCTATGGCTAGTGGAAACAGTAGGCGTAGCGCTGGGGTAGGCATAGGGCAAGGGGTGGGTGTCGAGGTAAACCTCGGTGTAGGCCTAGGGCCAGGAGTGGGAGCTGTGGCTAGGGTTAGGGGTGGGGGTGGACCTATGGGTAGGGGGAGCTGTAGGGCCAGGGGTAGTGGTAGGACCAGGGGTAGTGCTAGGCGTAGGCCTAGGGCGAGGGGTAGTGCTCGGGGTAACCTAACCCTAACCCTAACCCTAACCCTAACACTAACCCTAACCCTAACCCTAAACCTAACACCAACCCTAACCCTAACCCTAACCCTAACCCTAACCCTATACCTAACACCAACCCTAACCCTAACCCTAACTCTAACCCTAACACCAACCCTCACCCTAACCCTAACCCTAACCCTAACCCTATACCTAACACCAACCCTAACCCTAACCCTAACCCTAACCCTAACACCAACCCTAATCCTAACCCTAACCCTAACCCTAACCCTAACACCAACCCTAAACCTAAACCTAAACCTAACCCTAACACCAACCCTAACCCTAATCCTAACCCTAACCCTAACCCTAACACCAACCCTAACCCTAACCCTAACCCTAACCCTAACACCAACCCTAACCCTAACCCTAACCCTAACCCTATGCCTAACACGAACCCTAACCCTAACCCTAACCCTAACACCAACCCTAACCCTAACCCTAACCCTAACCCTAAACCTAACACCAACCCTAACCATAACCCAAACACTAACCCTAACACCAACCCTAACCCTAACCCTAACCCTAACCCTAACACCAACCCTAACCCTAACCCTAACCCTAACACTAACCCTAACCCTAACCCTAACACCAACCCTAACCCTAACCCTAACCCTAACCCTAACACCAACCCTAACCCTAACCCTAACCCTAACTCTAACCCTAACCCTAACCCTAACACCAACCCTAACCCTAACCCTAACCCTAACACCAACCCTAACCCTAACCCTAATTCTAACCCTAACCCTATGCCTAACACCAACACTAACCCTAACCCTAACCCTAACCCTAACACCAACCCTAACCCTAATCCTAACCCTAACCCTAACCCTAACACTAACCCTAACCCTAACCCTAACCCTAACACCAACCCTAACCCTAACCCTAACCCTAACCCTAGCCCTATACCTAACACCAACCCTAACCCTAACCCTAAACCTAACACCAACCCTAACCCTAACCCTAACCCTAACACCAAGCCTAACCCTAACCCTAACCCTAACACTAACCCTAACCCTAACCCTAACACCAACCCTAACCCTAACCCTAACCCTAACCCTAACACCAACCCTAACCCTAACCCTAACTCTAACCCTAACCCTAACCCTAACACCAACCCTAACCCTAACACTAACCCTAACCCTAACACCAACCCTAACCCTAACCCTAACCCTAACCCTAACCCTAACCCTATGCCTAACACCAACACTAACCCTAACCCTAACCCTAACCCTAACACCAACCCTAACCCTAATCCTAACCCTAACCCTAACCCTAACCCTAACACTAACCCTAACCCTAACCCTAACCCTAACACCAACCCTAACCCTAACCCTAAACATAACCCTAACCCTATACCTAACACCAACCCTAACCTTAACCCTAACACTAACCCTAACCCTAACCCTAACACCAACCCTAACACTAACCCTAACCCTAACTCTAACACCAACCCTAACCCTAAACCTAACCCTAACCCTAAAACCAACTCTAACCCTAACCTAACCCTAACCCTAACCCTAACCCTAACCCTAACCCTAACACCAACCCTAACCCTAACCCTAACCCTAACACAAACCCTAACCCTAATCCTAACCCTAACCCTAACCCTAACACCAACCCTAACCCTAACCCTAACCCTAACCCTAACACCAACCCTAACCCTAACGCTAACCCTAACCCTAACCCTATGCCTAACACGAACCCTAACCCTAAACCTAACCCTAACCCTAACACCAACCCTAACCCTAATCCTAACCCTAACCCTAAACTAACCCTAACACTAACCCTAACCCTAACCCTAACCCTAACACCAACCCTAACCCTAACCCTAACCCTAACCCTATACCTAACACCAACCCTAACCCTAACCCTAACCCTAACCCTAACACCAACCCTAACCCTAACCCTAACCCTAACCCTAACCCTAACACCAACCCTAAACCTAAACCTAACCCTAACCCTAACACCAACCCTAACCCTAATCCTAACCCTAACCCTAACCCTAACACCAACCCTAACCCTAACCCTAACCCTAACACCAACCCTAACCCTAACCCTAACCCTAACCCTAACCCTATGCCTAACACGAACCCTAACCCTAACCCTAACCCTAACACCAACCCTAACCCTAACCCTAACCCTAACCCTAAACCTAACACCAACCCTAACCCTAACCCAAACACTAACCCTAACACCAACCCTAACCCTAACCCTAACCCTAACCCTAACACCAACCCTAACCCTAACCCTAACCCTAACACCAACCCTAACCCTAACCCTAACCCTAACCCTAGCCCTATACCTAACACCAACCCTAACCCTAACCCTAACCCTAACCCTAACACCAACCCTAACCCTAACCCTAAACATAACCCTAACCCTATACCTAACACAAACCCTAACCCTAACCCTAACACTAAACCTAACCCTAACCCTAACACCAACCCTAACCCTAATCCTAACCCTAACCCTAACACCAACCCTAACCCTAACCCTAAACCTAACTCTAACCCTAACCCTAACCCTAACACCAACCCTTACCCTAAACCTAACCCTAACCCTAACACCAACCCTAACCCTAACCTAACCCTAACCCTAACCTAAACCCTAACCCTAACCCTAACACCAACCCTAACCCTAAACCTAACCCTAACACCAACCCTAACCCTAATCCTAACCCTAACCCTAACCCTAACACCAACCCTAACCCTAACCCTAACCCTAACCCTAACACCAACCCTAACCCTAACGCTAACCCTAACCCTAACCCTATACCTAACACGAACCCTAACCCTAAACCTAACCCTAACCCTAACACCAACCCTAACCCTAATCCTAACCCTAACCCTAACCCTAACCCTAACACTAACCCTAACCCTAACCCTAACCCTAACACCAACCCTAACCCTAACCCTAACCCTAACCCTAAACCTAACACCAACCCTAACCCTAACCCTAACCCTAACCCTAACCCTAACCCTAACACCAACCCTAACCCTAACCCTAACCCTAAACCCTAATCTTAACCCTAACCCTAACCCCAACCCTAACCCTAACCCTAACCCTAACAAGGGCAAGGTGTACTGGTCAGCGACGGGCAAGTTCTAGGCCTCGGACTAGAAGGAGCCATGGACGTTGGTCTAGGGCCCGAGCTAGGGCTAGTGAGAGCGGTAGGCGTAGCCCTGGGGTAGGCATAGGGCAAGGGGTGGGTGTCGAGGTAAACCTCGGAGTAGGCCTAGGGCCAGGAGTGGGAGCTGTGGCTAGTGGTAGGGTTGGGGGTGGGCCTATGGGTAGGGGGAGCTGTAGGGCCAGGGGTAGTGGTAGGACCAGAGGTAGTGCTAGGCGTAGGCCTAGGGCGAGGGGTAGTGCTCGGGGTAGGGTTAGTTGAAGGGCTAGTGTTTGGCAGAGGCCCACGGGCAGTGTTAGGGTTAGGGCTCATGTTAAGCCTAGGACTAGTGGTAGTGGTAGGGGTTGGCCGAGGACTAGGGGTAGGTGTCAGGAAATGGCTCCGGGTAGTCCTAGGACTCCGAACGGATGTAGGGCTGGATTAGGGTGTGGCTAATGGTGGGTCCAGGGTGATTTCGTAGGACACGGGTTAGTGCTCTGGCTATCGGTAGGGCAAGGTGTACCGGTTGGCGACGGGCAAGTGCTAGGCTTCGGACTAGAGTGAGCACTGGGCGTTGGTCTAGAGCCCGAGGTAGGGCTAGTGGGAGCGGTAGGCGTAGCGCTGGGGTAGGCAAAGGGCAAGGGGTGGGTGTCGGGGTAAACCTCGGAGTAGGCCTAGGACCAGGAGTGGGAGCTGTGGCTAGGGGTAGGGATGGGGGTGGGCCTATGGGTAGGGGGAGCTGTAGGGACAGGGGTAGGGGTAGGACCAGAGGTAGTGCTAGGCGTAGGCCTAGGGCGAGGGGTAGTGCTCGGGGTAACCTAACCCTAACCCTAACCCTAACCCTAACACCAACACTAACCCTAACCCTAACCCTAACCCTAACACCAACCCTAACCCTAAACCTAACCCTAACCCTATCCCTAACCCTAACACTAACCCTAACCCTAACCCTAACCCTAACACCAACCCTAACCCTAACACTAACCCTAACCCTAACCCTATACCTAACACCAACCCTAACCCTAACCCTAACCCTAACCCTAACACCAACCCTAACCCTAACCCTATCCCTAACCCTAACCCTAACACGAACCCTAACCATAATCCTAACCCTAACCCTAACCCTAACCCTAACACCAACCCTAACCCTAACCCTAACTCTAACCCTAAACCTAACACCAACCCTAACCCTAACCCTAACCCTAACCCTAACCATAACACCAAACCTAACCCTAACCCTAACCCTAAACCCTAATCCTAACCCTAACCCTAACCCTAACCCTAACACTAACCCTAACCCTAACCCTAACCCTAACCCCAACCGTAACCCTAACCCTAACCCTAACCCTAACCCTAACCCTATACCTAACACCAACCCTAACCCTAACCCTAACCCTAACCCTAACACCAACCCTAACCCTAACCCTAAACCTAACACCAACCCTAACCCTAATCCTAACCCTAACCCTAACCCTAAACCTAACACCAACCCTAACCGTAACCCTAACCCTAACCCTAACCCTAACCCTAAACCTAACACCAACCCTAACCCTAACCCTAACCCTAACACCAACCCTAACCCTAACCCTAACCCTAAACCCTAATCCTAACCCTAACCCTAACCCTAACCCTAAACCTAACCCTAACAAGGGCAAGTGTAGTGGTCAGCGACGGGCAAGTTCTAGGCCTCGGACTAGAAGGAGCCATGTGCGTTGGTCTAGGGCCCGAGCTAGGGCTAGTGAGAGCGGTAGGCGTAGCGCTGGGGTAGGCATAGGGCAAGGGGTGGGTGTCGAGGTAAACCTCGGAGTAGGCCTAGGGCCAGGAGTGGGAGCTGTGGCTAGTGGTAGGTTTGGGGGTGGGCCTATGGGTAGGGGGAGCTGTAGGGCCAGGGGTAGTGGTAGGACCAGAGGTAGTGCTAGGCGTAGGCCTAGGGCGAGAAGTAGTGCTCGGGGTAGGGTTAGTTGAAGGGCTTGTGTTTGGCAGAGGCCCACGGGCAGTGTTAGGGTTAGGGCTCATTTTAGGCCTAGGACTAGTGGTAGTGGTAGGGGATGGCTGAGGGCTAGGCGTAACTGTCACAAGAGGGCTCCGGGTAGTCCTAGGACTCCGAAAGGATGTAGGGCTGGATTAGGGTGTGGCTAATGGTGGGTCCAGGGGGATTTCGTAGGACACGGGTTAGTGCTCTGGCTATCGGTAGGGCAAGGTGTACCGGTTGGCGACGGGCAAGTGCTAGGCTCGGACTAGAGTGAGCACTGGGCGTTGGTCTAGGGCCCGAGGTAGAGCTAGTGGGAGCAGTAGGCGTAGCGCTAGGGTAGGCAAAGGGCAAGGGGTGGGTGTCGGAGTAAACCTCGGAGTAGGCCTAGGACCAGGAGTGGGAGCTGTGGCTAAAGGTAGGGATGGGGGTGGGCCTATGGGTAGGGGGAGCTGTAGGGACAGGGGTAGGGGTGGGACCAGAGGTAGTGCTAGGCGTAGGCCTAGGGCTAGGGTTAGTGCTCGGGGTAACCTAACACTAACCCTAACCCTATTACTAACCCTAACCCAAACCCTAACCCTAACACCAACCCTAACCCTAACCCTAATGCTAACCCTAACCCTATACCTAACACCAACCCTAACCCTAACCCTAACCCTAACCCTAACACCAACCCTAACCCTAACCCTAACCCGAACCCTAACAAGGGCAAGGTGTATTGGTCAGCGACGGGCAAGTTCTAGGCCTCGGACGAGAGGGAGCCATGGGCGTTGGTCTAGGGCCCGAGCTATGGCTAGTGGAAACGGTAGGCGTAGCGCTGGGGTAGGCATAGGGCAAGGGGTGGGTGTCGAGGTAAACCTCGGTGTAGGCCTAGGGCCAGGAGTGGGAGCTGTGGCTAGGGTTAGGGGTGGGGGTGGACCTATGGGTAGGGGGAGCTGTAGGGCCAGGGGTAGTGGTAGGACCAGGGGTAGTGCTAGGCGTAGGCCTAGGGCGAGGGGTAGTGCTCGGGGTAACCTAACCCTAACCCTAACCCTAACCCTAACACTAACCCTAACCCTAACCCTAACCCTAACACCAACCCTAACCCTAACCCTAACCCTAACCCTAACCCTATACCTAACACCAACCCTAACCCTAACCCTAACTCTAACCCTAACACCAACCCTCACCCTAACCCTAACCCTAACCCTAACCCTATACCTAACACCAACCCTAACCCTAACCCTAACCCTAACCCTAACACCAACCCTAACCCTAACCCTAACCCTAACCCTAACCCTAACACCAACCCTAAACCTAAACCTAACCCTAACCCTAATACCAACCCTAACCCTAATCCTAACCCTAACCCTAACCCTAACACCAACCCTAACCCTAACCCTAACCCTAACCCTAACCCTAACACCAACCCTAACCCTAACCCTAACCCGAACCCTAACAAGGGCAAGGTGTATTGGTCAGCGACGGGCAAGTTCTAGGCCTCGGACGAGAGGGAGCCATGGGCGTTGGTCTAGGGCCCGAGCTATGGCTAGTGGAAACGGTAGGCGTAGCGCTGGGGTAGGCATAGGGCAAGGGGTGGGTGTCGAGGTAAACCTCGGTGTAGGCCTAGGGCCAGGAGTGGGAGCTGTGGCTAGGGTTAGGGGTGGGGGTGGACCTATGGGTAGGGGGAGCTGTAGGGCCAGGGGTAGTGGTAGGACCAGGGGTAGTGCTAGGCGTAGGCCTAGGGCGAGGGGTAGTGCTCGGGGTAACCTAACCCTAACCCTAACCCTAACCCTAACACTAACCCTAACCCTAACCCTAAACCTAACACCAACCCTAACCCTAACCCTAACCCTAACCCTAACCCTATACCTAACACCAACCCTAACCCTAACCCTAACTCTAACCCTAACACCAACCCTCACCCTAACCCTAACCCTAACCCTAACCCTATACCTAACACCAACCCTAACCCTAACCCTAACCCTAACCCTAACACCAACCCTAATCCTAACCCTAACCCTAACCCTAACCCTAACACCAACCCTAACCCTAACCCTAACCCTAAACCCTAATCTTAACCCTAACCCTAACCCCAACCCTAACCCTAACCCTAACCCTAACAAGCGCAAGGTGTACTGGTCAGCGACGGGCAAGTTCTAGGCCTCGGACTAGAAGGAGCCATGGACGTTGGTCTAGGGCCCGAGCTAGGGCTAGTGAGAGCGGTAGGCGTAGCCCTGGGGTAGGCATAGGGCAAGGGGTGGGTGTCGAGGTAAACCTCGGAGTAGGCCTAGGGCCAGGAGTGGGAGCTGTGGCTAGTGGTAGGGTTGGGGGTGGGCCTATGGGTAGGGGGAGCTGTAGGGCCAGGGGTAGTGGTAGGACCAGAGGTAGTGCTAGGCGTAGGCCTAGGGCGAGGGGTAGTGCTCGGGGTAGGGTTAGTTGAAGGGCTAGTGTTTGGCAGAGGCCCACGGGCAGTGTTAGGGTTAGGGCTCATGTTAAGCCTAGGACTAGTGGTAGTGGTAGGGGTTGGCCGAGGACTAGGGGTAGGTGTCACGAAATGGCTCCGGGTAGTCCTAGGACTCCGAACGGATGTAGGGCTGGATTAGGGTGTGGCTAATGGTGGGTCCAGGGTGATTTCGTAGGACACGGGTTAGTGCTCTGGCTATCGGTAGGGCAAGGTGTACCGGTTGGCGACGGGCAAGTGCTAGGCTTCGGACTAGAGTGAGCACTGGGCGTTGGTCTAGAGCCCGAGGTAGGGCTAGTGGGAGCGGTAGGCGTAGCGCTGGGGTAGGCAAAGGGCAAGGGGTGGGTGTCGGGGTAAACCTCGGAGTAGGCCTAGGACCAGGAGTGGGAGCTGTGGCTAGGGGTAGGGATGGGGGTGGGCCTATGGGTAGGGGGAGCTGTAGGGACAGGGGTAGGGGTAGGACCAGAGGTAGTGCTAGGCGTAGGCCTAGGGCGAGGGGTAGTGCTCGGGGTAACCTAACCCTAACCCTAACCCTAACCCTAACACCAACACTAACCCTAACCCTAACCCTAACCCTAACACCAACCCTAACCCTAAACCTAACCCTAACCCTATCCCTAACCCTAACATTAACCCTAACCCTAACCCTAACCCTAACACCAACCCTAACCCTAACACTAACCCTAACCCTAACCCTATACCTAACACCAACCCTAACCCTAACCCTAACCCTAACCCTAACACCAACCCTAACCCTAACCCTATCCCTAACCCTAACCCTAACACCAACCCTAACCATAATCCTAACCCTAACCCTAACCCTAACCCTAACACCAACCCTAACCCTAACCCTAACTCTAACCCTAAACCTAACACCAACCCTAACCCTAACCCTAACCCTAACCATAACACCAAACCTAACCCTAACCCTAACCCTAAACCCTAATCCTAACCCTAACCCTAACCCTAACCCTAACACTAACCCTAACCCTAACCCTAACCCTAACCCCAACCGTAACCCTAACCCTAACCCTAACCCTAACCCTAACCCTATACCTAACACCAACCCTAACCCTAACCCTAACCCTAACCCTAACACCAACCCTAACCCTAACCCTAAACCTAACACCAACCCTAACCCTAATCCTAACCCTAACCCTAACCCTAAACCTAACACCAACCCTAACCGTAACCCTAACCCTAACCCTAACCCTAACCCTAAACCTAACACCAACCCTAACCCTAACCCTAACCCTAACCCTAACACCAACCCTAACCCTAACCCTAACCCTAAACCCTAATCCTAACCCTAACCCTAACCCTAACCCTAACCCTAACCCTAACCCTAACAAGGGCAAGGTGTAGTGGTCAGCGACGGGCAAGTTCTAGGCCTCGGACTAGAAGGAGCCATGTGCGTTGGTCTAGGGCCCGAGCTAGGGCTAGTGAGAGCGGTAGGCGTAGCGCTGGGGTAGGCATAGGGCAAGGGGTGGGTGTCGAGGTAAACCTCGGAGTAGGCCTAGGGCCAGGAGTGGGAGCTGTGGCTAGTGGTAGGGTTGGGGGTGGGCCTATGGGTAGGGGGAGCTGTAGGGCCAGGGTTAGTGGTAGGACCAGAGGTAGTGCTAGGCGTAGGCCTAGGGCGAGAAGTAGTGCTCGGGGTAGGGTTAGTTGAAGGGCTAGTGTTTGGCAGAGGCCCACGGGCAGTGTTAGGGTTAGGGCTCATTTTAGGCCTAGGACTAGTGGTAGTGGTAGGGGATGGCCGAGGGCTAGGCGTAACTGTCACAAGAGGGCTCCGGGTAGTCCTAGGACTCCGAAAGGATGTAGGGCTGGATTAGGGTGTGGCTAATGGTGGGTCCAGGGGGATTTCGTAGGACACGGGTTAGTGCTCTGGCTATCGGTAGGGCAAGGTGTACCGGTTGGCGACGGGCAAGTGCTAGGCTCGGACTAGAGTGAGCACTGGGCGTTGGTCTAGGGCCCGAGGTAGAGCTAGTGGGAGCAGTAGGCGTAGCGCTGGGGTAGGCAAAGGGCAAGGAGTGGGTGTCGGGGTAAACCTCGGAGTAGGCCTAGGACCAGGAGTGGGTGCTGTGGCTAAAGGTAGGGATGGGGGTGGGCCTATGGGTAGGGGGAGCTGTAGGCACAGGGGTAGGGGTGGGACCAGAGGTAGTGCTAGGCGTAGGCCTAGGGCTAGGGGTAGTGCTCGGGGTAACCTAACACTAACCCTAACCCTATTACTAACCCTAACCCAAACCCTAACCCTAACACCAACCCTAACCCTAACCCTAATGCTAACCCTAACCCTATACCTAACACCAACCCTAACCCTAACCCTAACCCTAACCCTAACACCAACCCTAAACCTAACCCTAACCCGAACCCTAACAAGGGCAAGGTGTATTGGTCAGCGACGGGCAAGTTCTAGGCCTCGGACGAGAGGGAGCCATGGGCGTTGGTCTAGGGCCCGATCTATGGCTAGTGGAAACGGTTGGCGTAGCGCTGGGGTAGGCATAGGGCAAGGGGTGGGTGTCGAGGTAAACCTCGGTGTAGGCCTAGGGCCAGGAGTGGGAGCTGTGGCTAGGGTTAGGGGTGGGGGTGGATCTATGGGTAGGGGGAGCTGTAGGGCCAGGGGTAGTGGTAGGACCAGGGGTAGTGCTAGGCGTAGGCCTAGGGCGAGGGGTAGTGCTCGGGGTAACCTAACCCTAACCCTAACCCTAACCCTAACACTAACCCTAACCCTAACCCTAACCCTAACACCAACCCTAACCCTAACCCTAACCCTAACCCTAACCCTATACCTAACACCAACCCTAACCCTAACCCTAACTCTAACCCTAACACCAACCCTCACCCTAACCCTAACCCTAACCCTAACCCTATACCTAACACCAACCCTAACCCTAACCCTAACCCTAACCCTAACACCAACCCTAACCCTAACCCTAACCCTAACCCTAACACCAACCCTAAACCTAAACCTAACCCTAACCCTAACACCAACCCTAACCCTAATCCTAACCCTAACCCTAACCCTAACACCAACCCTAACCCTAACCCTAACACTAACCCTAACCCTAACACCAACCCTAACCCTAACCCTAACCCGAACCCTAACAAGGGCAAGGTGTATTGGTCAGCGACGGGCAAGTTCTAGGCCTCGGACGAGAGGGAGGCATGGGCGTTGGTCTAGGGCCCGAGCTATGGCTAGTGGAAACGGTAGGCGTAGCGCTGGGGTAGGCATAGGGCAAGGGGTGGGTGTCGAGGTAAACCTCGGTGTAGGCCTAGGGCCAGGAGTGGGAGCTGTGGCTAGGGTTAGGGGTGGGGGTGGACCTATGGGTAGGGGGAGCTGTAGGGCCAGGGGTAGTGGTAGGACCAGGGGTAGTGCTAGGCGTAGGCCTAGGGCGAGGGGTAGTGCTCGGGGTAACCTAACCCTAACCCTAACCCTAACCCTAACACTAACCCTAACCCTAACCCTAAACCTAACACCAACCCTAACCCTAACCCTAACCCTAACCCTAACCCTATACCTAACACCAACCCTAACCCTAACCCTAACTCTAACCCTAACACCAACCCTCACCCTAACCCTAACCCTAACCCTAACCCTATACCTAACACCAACCCTAACCCTAACCCTAACCCTAACCCTAACACCAACCCTAACCCTAACCCTAACCCTAAACCCTAATCTTAACCCTAACCCTAACCCCAACCCTAACCCTAACCCTAACCCTAACAAGCGCAAGGTGTACTGGTCAGCGACGGGCAAGTTCTAGGCCTCGGACTAGAAGGAGCCATGGACGTTGGTCTAGGGCCCGAGCTAGGGCTAGTGAGAGCGGTAGGCGTAGCCCTGGGGTAGGCATAGGGCAAGGGGTGGGTGTCGAGGTAAACCTCGGAGTAGGCCTAGGGCCAGGAGTGGGAGCTGTGGCTAGTGGTAGGGTTGGGGGTGGGCCTATGGGTAGGGGGAGCTGTAGGGCCAGGGGTAGTGGTAGGACCAGAGGTAGTGCTAGGCGTAGGCCTAGGGCGAGGGGTAGTGCTCGGGGTAGGGTTAGTTGAAGGGCTAGTGTTTGGCAGAGGCCCACGGGCAGTGTTAGGGTTAGGGCTCATGTTAAGCCTAGGACTAGTGGTAGTGGTAGGGGTTGGCCGAGGACTAGGGGTAGGTGTCACGAAATGGCTCCGGGTAGTCCTAGGACTCCGAACGGATGTAGGGCTGGATTAGGGTGTGGCTAATGGTGGGTCCAGGGTGATTTCGTAGGACACGGGTTAGTGCTCTGGCTATCGGTAGGGCAAGGTGTACCGGTTGGCGACGGGCAAGTGCTAGGCTTCGGACTAGAGTGAGCACTGGGCGTTGGTCTAGAGCCCGAGGTAGGGCTAGTGGGAGCGGTAGGCGTAGCGCTGGGGTAGGCAAAGGGCAAGGGGTGGGTGTCGGGGTAAACCTCGGAGTAGGCCTAGGACCAGGAGTGGGAGCTGTGGCTAGGGGTAGGGATGGGGGTGGGCCTATGGGTAGGGGGAGCTGTAGGGACAGGGGTAGGGGTAGGACCAGAGGTAGTGCTAGGCGTAGGCCTAGGGCGAGGGGTAGTGCTCGGGGTAACCTAACCCTAACCCTAACCCTAACCCTAACACCAACACTAACCCTAACCCTAACCCTAACCCTAACACCAACCCTAACCCTAAACCTAACCCTAACCCTATCCCTAACCCTAACATTAACCCTAACCCTAACCCTAACCCTAACACCAACCCTAACCCTAACACTAACCCTAACCCTAACCCTATACCTAACACCAACCCTAACCCTAACCCTAACCCTAACCCTAACACCAACCCTAACCCTAACCCTATCCCTAACCCTAACCCTAACACCAACCCTAACCATAATCCTAACCCTAACCCTAACCCTAACCCTAACACCAACCCTAACCCTAACCCTAACTCTAACCCTAAACCTAACACCAACCCTAACCCTAACCCTAACCCTAACCATAACACCAAACCTAACCCTAACCCTAACCCTAAACCCTAATCCTAACCCTAACCCTAACCCTAACCCTAACACTAACCCTAACCCTAACCCTAACCCTAACCCCAACCGTAACCCTAACCCTAACCCTAACCCTAACCCTAACCCTATACCTAACACCAACCCTAACCCTAACCCTAACCCTAACCCTAACACCAACCCTAACCCTAACCCTAAACCTAACACCAACCCTAACCCTAATCCTAACCCTAACCCTAACCCTAAACCTAACACCAACCCTAACCGTAACCCTAACCCTAACCCTAACCCTAACCCTAAACCTAACACCAACCCTAACCCTAACCCTAACCCTAAACCTAACACCAACCCTAACCCTAACCCTAACCCTAAACCCTAATCCTAACCCTAACCCTAACCCTAACCCTAACCCTAACCCTAACAAGGGCAAGGTGTAGTGGTCAGCGACGGGCAAGTTCTAGGCCTCGGACTAGAAGGAGCCATGTGCGTTGGTCTAGGGCCCGAGCTAGGGCTAGTGAGAGCGGTAGGCGTAGCGCTGGGGTAGGCATAGGGCAAGGGGTGGGTGTCGAGGTAAACCTCGGAGTAGGCCTAGGGCCAGGAGTGGGAGCTGTGGCTAGTGGTAGGGTTGGGGGTGGGCCTATGGGTAGGGGGAGCTGTAGGGCCAGGGTTAGTGGTAGGACCAGAGGTAGTGCTAGGCGTAGGCCTAGGGCGAGAAGTAGTGCTCGGGGTAGGGTTAGTTGAAGGGCTAGTGTTTGGCAGAGGCCCACGGGCAGTGTTAGGGTTAGGGCTCATTTTAGGCCTAGGACTAGTGGTAGTGGTAGGGGATGGCCGAGGGCTAGGCGTAACTGTCACAAGAGGGCTCCGGGTAGTCCTAGGACTCCGAAAGGATGTAGGGCTGGATTAGGGTGTGGCTAATGGTGGGTCCAGGGGGATTTCGTAGGACACGGGTTAGTGCTCTGGCTATCGGTAGGGCAAGGTGTACCGGTTGGCGACGGGCAAGTGCTAGGCTCGGACTAGAGTGAGCACTGGGCGTTGGTCTAGGGCCCGAGGTAGAGCTAGTGGGAGCAGTAGGCGTAGCGCTGGGGTAGGCAAAGGGCAAGGAGTGGGTGTCGGGGTAAACCTCGGAGTAGGCCTAGGACCAGGAGTGGGTGCTGTGGCTAAAGGTAGGGATGGGGGTGGGCCTATGGGTAGGGGGAGCTGTAGGCACAGGGGTAGGGGTGGGACCAGAGGTAGTGCTAGGCGTAGGCCTAGGGCTAGGGGTAGTGCTCGGGGTAACCTAACACTAACCCTAACCCTATTACTAACCCTAACCCAAACCCTAACCCTAACACCAACCCTAACCCTAACCCTAATGCTAACCCTAACCCTATACCTAACACCAACCCTAACCCTAACCCTAACCCTAACCCTAACACCAACCCTAAACCTAACCCTAACCCGAACCCTAACAAGGGCAAGGTGTATTGGTCAGCGACGGGCAAGTTCTAGGCCTCGGACGAGAGGGAGCCATGGGCGTTGGTCTAGGGCCCGATCTATGGCTAGTGGAAACGGTTGGCGTAGCGCTGGGGTAGGCATAGGGCAAGGGGTGGGTGTCGAGGTAAACCTCGGTGTAGGCCTAGGGCCAGGAGTGGGAGCTGTGGCTAGGGTTAGGGGTGGGGGTGGATCTATGGGTAGGGGGAGCTGTAGGGCCAGGGGTAGTGGTAGGACCAGGGGTAGTGCTAGGCGTAGGCCTAGGGCGAGGGGTAGTGCTCGGGGTAACCTAACCCTAACCCTAACCCTAACCCTAACACTAACCCTAACCCTAACCCTAACCCTAACACCAACCCTAACCCTAACCCTAACCCTAACCCTAACCCTATACCTAACACCAACCCTAACCCTAACCCTAACTCTAACCCTAACACCAACCCTCACCCTAACCCTAACCCTAACCCTAACCCTATACCTAACACCAACCCTAACCCTAACCCTAACCCTAACCCTAACACCAACCCTAACCCTAACCCTAACCCTAACCCTAACACCAACCCTAAACCTAAACCTAACCCTAACCCTAACACCAACCCTAACCCTAATCCTAACCCTAACCCTAACCCTAACACCAACCCTAACCCTAACCCTAACACTAACCCTAACCCTAACACCAACCCTAACCCTAACCCTAACCCGAACCCTAACAAGGGCAAGGTGTATTGGTCAGCGACGGGCAAGTTCTAGGCCTCGGACGAGAGGGAGGCATGGGCGTTGGTCTAGGGCCCGAGCTATGGCTAGTGGAAACGGTAGGCGTAGCGCTGGGGTAGGCATAGGGCAAGGGGTGGGTGTCGAGGTAAACCTCGGTGTAGGCCTAGGGCCAGGAGTGGGAGCTGTGGCTAGGGTTAGGGGTGGGGGTGGACCTATGGGTAGGGGGAGCTGTAGGGCCAGGGGTAGTGGTAGGACCAGGGGTAGTGCTAGGCGTAGGCCTAGGGCGAGGGGTAGTGCTCGGGGTAACCTAACCCTAACCCTAACCCTAACCCTAACACTAACCCTAACCCTAACCCTAAACCTAACACCAACCCTAACCCTAACCCTAACCCTAACCCTAACCCTATACCTAACACCAACCCTAACCCTAACCCTAACTCTAACCCTAACACCAACCCTCACCCTAACCCTAACCCTAACCCTAACCCTATACCTAACACCAACCCTAACCCTAACCCTAACCCTAACCCTAACACCAACCCTAATCCTAACCCTAACCCTAACCCTAACCCTAACACCAACCCTAACCCTAACCCTAACCCTAAACCCTAATCTTAACCCTAACCCTAACCCCAACCCTAACCCTAACCCTAACCCTAACAAGCGCAAGGTGTACTGGTCAGCGACGGGCAAGTTCTAGGCCTCGGACTAGAAGGAGCCATGGACGTTGGTCTAGGGCCCGAGCTAGGGCTAGTGAGAGCGGTAGGCGTAGCCCTGGGGTAGGCATAGGGCAAGGGGTGGGTGTCGAGGTAAACCTCGGAGTAGGCCTAGGGCCAGGAGTGGGAGCTGTGGCTAGTGGTAGGGTTGGGGGTGGGCCTATGGGTAGGGGGAGCTGTAGGGCCAGGGGTAGTGGTAGGACCAGAGGTAGTGCTAGGCGTAGGCCTAGGGCGAGGGGTAGTGCTCGGGGTAGGGTTAGTTGAAGGGCTAGTGTTTGGCAGAGGCCCACGGGCAGTGTTAGGGTTAGGGCTCATGTTAAGCCTAGGACTAGTGGTAGTGGTAGGGGTTGGCCGAGGACTAGGGGTAGGTGTCACGAAATGGCTCCGGGTAGTCCTAGGACTCCGAACGGATGTAGGGCTGGATTAGGGTGTGGCTAATGGTGGGTCCAGGGTGATTTCGTAGGACACGGGTTAGTGCTCTGGCTATCGGTAGGGCAAGGTGTACCGGTTGGCGACGGGCAAGTGCTAGGCTTCGGACTAGAGTGAGCACTGGGCGTTGGTCTAGAGCCCGAGGTAGGGCTAGTGGGAGCGGTAGGCGTAGCGCTGGGGTAGGCAAAGGGCAAGGGGTGGGTGTCGGGGTAAACCTCGGAGTAGGCCTAGGACCAGGAGTGGGAGCTGTGGCTAGGGGTAGGGATGGGGGTGGGCCTATGGGTAGGGGGAGCTGTAGGGACAGGGGTAGGGGTAGGACCAGAGGTAGTGCTAGGCGTAGGCCTAGGGCGAGGGGTAGTGCTCGGGGTAACCTAACCCTAACCCTAACCCTAACCCTAACACCAACACTAACCCTAACCCTAACCCTAACCCTAACACCAACCCTAACCCTAAACCTAACCCTAACCCTATCCCTAACCCTAACATTAACCCTAACCCTAACCCTAACCCTAACACCAACCCTAACCCTAACACTAACCCTAACCCTAACCCTATACCTAACACCAACCCTAACCCTAACCCTAACCCTAACCCTAACACCAACCCTAACCCTAACCCTATCCCTAACCCTAACCCTAACACCAACCCTAACCATAATCCTAACCCTAACCCTAACCCTAACCCTAACACCAACCCTAACCCTAACCCTAACTCTAACCCTAAACCTAACACCAACCCTAACCCTAACCCTAACCCTAACCATAACACCAAACCTAACCCTAACCCTAACCCTAAACCCTAATCCTAACCCTAACCCTAACCCTAACCCTAACACTAACCCTAACCCTAACCCTAACCCTAACCCCAACCGTAACCCTAACCCTAACCCTAACCCTAACCCTAACCCTATACCTAACACCAACCCTAACCCTAACCCTAACCCTAACCCTAACACCAACCCTAACCCTAACCCTAAACCTAACACCAACCCTAACCCTAATCCTAACCCTAACCCTAACCCTAAACCTAACACCAACCCTAACCGTAACCCTAACCCTAACCCTAACCCTAACCCTAAACCTAACACCAACCCTAACCCTAACCCTAACCCTAAACCTAACACCAACCCTAACCCTAACCCTAACCATAAACCCTAATCCTAACCCTAACCCTAACCCTAACCCTAACCCTAACCCTAACAAGGGCAAGGTGTAGTGGTCAGCGACGGGCAAGTTCTAGGCCTCGGACTAGAAGGAGCCATGTGCGTTGGTCTAGGGCCCGAGCTAGGGCTAGTGAGAGCGGTAGGCGTAGCGCTGGGGTAGGCATAGGGCAAGGGGTGGGTGTCGAGGTAAACCTCGGAGTAGGCCTAGGGCCAGGAGTGGGAGCTGTGGCTAGTGGTAGGGTTGGGGGTGGGCCTATGGGTAGGGGGAGCTGTAGGGCCAGGGTTAGTGGTAGGACCAGAGGTAGTGCTAGGCGTAGGCCTAGGGCGAGAAGTAGTGCTCGGGGTAGGGTTAGTTGAAGGGCTAGTGTTTGGCAGAGGCCCACGGGCAGTGTTAGGGTTAGGGCTCATTTTAGGCCTAGGACTAGTGGTAGTGGTAGGGGATGGCCGAGGGCTAGGCGTAACTGTCACAAGAGGGCTCCGGGTAGTCCTAGGACTCCGAAAGGATGTAGGGCTGGATTAGGGTGTGGCTAATGGTGGGTCCAGGGGGATTTCGTAGGACACGGGTTAGTGCTCTGGCTATCGGTAGGGCAAGGTGTACCGGTTGGCGACGGGCAAGTGCTAGGCTCGGACTAGAGTGAGCACTGGGCGTTGGTCTAGGGCCCGAGGTAGAGCTAGTGGGAGCAGTAGGCGTAGCGCTGGGGTAGGCAAAGGGCAAGGGGTGGGTGTCGGGGTAAACCTTGGAGTAGGCCTAGGACCAGGAGTGGGTGCTGTGGCTAAAGGTAGGGATGGGGGTGGGCCTATGGGTAGGGGGAGCTGTAGGGACAGGGGTAGGGGTGGGACCAGAGGTAGTGCTAGGCGTAGGCCTAGGGCTAGGGGTAGTGCTCGGGGTAACCTAACACTAACCCTAACCCTATTACTAACCCTAACCCAAACCCTAACCCTAACACCAACCCTAACCCTAACCCTAATGCTAACCCTAACCCTATACCTAACACCAACCCTAACCCTAACCCTAACCCTAACCCTAACACCAACCCTAAACCTAACCCTAACCCGAACCCTAACAAGGGCAAGGTGTATTGGTCAGCGACGGGCAAGTTCTAGGCCTCGGACGAGAGGGAGCCATGGGCGTTGGTCTAGGGCCCGATCTATGGCTAGTGGAAACGGTTGGCGTAGCGCTGGGGTAGGCATAGGGCAAGGGGTGGGTGTCGAGGTAAACCTCGGTGTAGGCCTAGGGCCAGGAGTGGGAGCTGTGGCTAGGGTTAGGGGTGGGGGTGGATCTATGGGTAGGGGGAGCTGTAGGGCCAGGGGTAGTGGTAGGACCAGGGGTAGTGCTAGGCGTAGGCCTAGGGCGAGGGGTAGTGCTCGGGGTAACCTAACCCTAACCCTAACCCTAACCCTAACACTAACCCTAACCCTAACCCTAACCCTAACACCAACCCTAACCCTAACCCTAACCCTAACCCTAACCCTATACCTAACACCAACCCTAACCCTAACCCTAACTGTAACCCTAACACCAACCCTCACCCTAACCCTAACCCTAACCCTAACCCTATACCTAACACCAACCCTAACCCTAACCCTAACCCTAACCCTAACACCAACCCTAACCCTAACCCTAACCCTAACCCTAACACCAACCCTAAACCTAAACCTAACCCTAACCCTAACACCAACCCTAACCCTAATCCTAACCCTAACCCTAACCCTAACACCAACCCTAACCCTAACCCTAACACTAACCCTAACCCTAACACCAACCCTAACCCTAACCCTAACCCGAACCCTAACAAGGGCAAGGTGTATTGGTCAGCGACGGGCAAGTTCTAGGCCTCGGACGAGAGGGAGGCATGGGCGTTGGTCTAGGGCCCGAGCTATGGCTAGTGGAAACAGTAGGCGTAGCGCTGGGGTAGGCATAGGGCAAGGGGTGGGTGTCGAGGTAAACCTCGGTGTAGGCCTAGGGCCAGGAGTGGGAGCTGTGGCTAGGGTTAGGGGTGGGGGTGGACCTATGGGTAGGGGGAGCTGTAGGGCCAGGGGTAGTGGTAGGACCAGGGGTAGTGCTAGGCGTAGGCCTAGGGCGAGGGGTAGTGCTCGGGGTAACCTAACCCTAACCCTAACCCTAACCCTAACACTAACCCTAACCCTAACCCTAAACCTAACACCAACCCTAACCCTAACCCTAACCCTAACCCTAACCCTATACCTAACACCAACCCTAACCCTAACCCTAACTCTAACCCTAACACCAACCCTCACCCTAACCCTAACCCTAACCCTAACCCTATACCTAACACCAACCCTAACCCTAACCCTAACCCTAACCCTAACACCAACCCTAATCCTAACCCTAACCCTAACCCTAACCCTAACACCAACCCTAAACCTAAACCTAACCCTAACCCTAACACCAACCCTAACCCTAATCCTAACCCTAACCCTAACCCTAACACCAACCCTAACCCTAACCCTAACCCTAACCCTAACACCAACCCTAACCCTAACCCTAACCCTAACCCTATGCCTAACACGAACCCTAACCCTAACCCTAACCCTAACACCAACCCTAACCCTAACCCTAACCCTAACCCTAAACCTAACACCAACCCTAACCATAACCCAAACACTAACCCTAACACCAACCCTAACCCTAACCCTAACCCTAACCCTAACACCAACCCTAACCCTAACCCTAACCCTAACACTAACCCTAACCCTAACCCTAACACCAACCCTAACCCTAACCCTAACCCTAACCCTAACACCAACCCTAACCCTAACCCTAACCCTAACTCTAACCCTAACCCTAACCCTAACACCAACCCTAACCCTAACCCTAACCCTAACACCAACCCTAACCCTAACCCTAATTCTAACCCTAACCCTATGCCTAACACCAACACTAACCCTAACCCTAACCCTAACCCTAACACCAACCCTAACCCTAATCCTAACCCTAACCCTAACCCTAACACTAACACTAACCCTAACCCTAACCCTAACACCAACCCTAACCCTAACCCTAACCCTAACCCTAGCCCTATACCTAACACCAACCCTAACCCTAACCCTAACCCTAACACCAACCCTAACCCTAACCCTAACCCTAACACCAAGCCTAACCCTAACCCTAACCCTAACACTAACCCTAACCCTAACCCTAACACCAACCCTAACCCTAACCCTAACCCTAACCCTAACACCAACCCTAACCCTAACCCTAACTCTAACCCTAACCCTAACCCTAACACCAACCCTAACCCTAACACTAACCCTAACCCTAACACCAACCCTAACCCTAACCCTAACCCTAACCCTAACCCTAACCCTATGCCTAACACCAACACTAACCCTAACCCTAACCCTAACCCTAACACCAACCCTAACCCTAATCCTAACCCTAACCCTAACCCTAACCCTAACACTAACCCTAACCCTAACCCTAACCCTAACACCAACCCTAACCCTAACCCTAAACATAACCCTAACCCTATACCTAACACCAACCCTAACCTTAACCCTAACACTAACCCTAACCCTAACCCTAACACCAACCCTAACACTAACCCTAACCCTAACTCTAACACCAACCCTAACCCTAAACCTAACCCTAAACCTAAAACCAACTCTAACCCTAACCTAACCCTAACCCTAACCCTAACCCTAACCCTAACCCTAACACCAACCCTAACCCTAACCCTAACCCTAACACCAACCCTAACCCTAATCCTAACCCTAACCCTAACCCTAACACCAACCCTAACCCTAACCCTAACCCTAACCCTAACACCAACCCTAACCTTAACGCTAACCCTAACCCTAACCCTATGCCTAACACGAACCCTAACCCTAAACCTAACCCTAAACCTAACACCAACCCTAACCCTAATCCTAACCCTAACCCTAAACTAACCCTAACACTAACCCTAACCCTAACCCTAACCCTAACACCAACCCTAACCCTAACCCTAACCCTAACCCTATACCTAACACCAACCCTAACCCTAACCCTAACCCTAACACCAACCCTAACCCTAACCCTAACCCTAACCCTAACCCTAACACCAACCCTAAACCTAAACCTAACCCTAACCCTAACACCAACCCTAACCCTAATCCTAACCCTAACCCTAACCCTAACACCAACCCTAACCCTAACCCTAACCCTAACACCAACCCTAACCCTAACCCTAACCCTAACCCTAACCCTATGCCTAACACGAACCCTAACCCTAACCCTAACCCTAACACCAACCCTAACCCTATCCCTAACCCTAACCCTAAACCTAACACCAACCCTAACCCTAACCCAAACACTAACCCTAACACCAACCCTAACCCTAACCCTAACCCTAACCCTAACACCAACCCTAACCCTAACCCTAACCCTAACACCGACCCTAACCCTAACCCTAACCCTAACCCTAGCCCTATACCTAACACCAACCCTAACCCTAACCCTAACCCTAACCCTAACACCAACCCTAACCCTAACCCTAAACATAACCCTAACCCTATACCTAACACAAACCCTAACCCTAACCCTAACACTAAACCTAACCCTAACCCTAACACCAACCCTAACCCTAATCCTAACCCTAACCCTAACACCAACCCTAACCCTAACCCTAAACCTAACTCTAACCCTAACCCTAACCCTAACACCAACCCTTACCCTAAACCTAACCCTAACCCTAACACCAACCCTAACCCTAACCTAACCCTAACCCTAACCCTAACCCTAACCCTAACCCTAACCCTAACACCAACCCTAACCCTAACCCTAACCCTAACACCAACCCTAACCCTAATCCTAACCCTAACCCTAACCCTAACACCAACCCTAACCCTAACCCTAACCCTAACCCTAACACCAACCCTAACCCTAACGCTAACCCTAACCCTAACCCTATACCTAACACGAACCCTAACCCTAAACCTAACCCTAACCCTAACACCAACCCTAACCCTAATCCTAACCCTAACCCTAACCCTAACCCTAACACTAACCCTAACCCTAACCCTAACCCTAACACCAACCCTAACCCTAACCCTAACCCTAACCCTAAACCTAACACCAACCCTAACCCTAACCCTAACCCTAACCCTAACCCTAACACCAACCCTAACCCTAACCCTAACCCTAAACCCTAATCTTAACCCTAACCCTAACCCCAACCCTAACCCTAACCCTAACCCTAACAAGGGCAAGGTGTACTGGTCAGCGACGGGCAAGTTCTAGGCCTCGGACTAGAAGGAGCCATGGACGTTGGTCTAGGGCCCGAGCTAGGGCTAGTGAGAGCGGTAGGCGTAGCCCTGGGGTAGGCATAGGGCAAGGGGTGGGTGTCGAGGTAAACCTCGGAGTAGGCCTAGGGCCAGGAGTGGGAGCTGTGGCTAGTGGTAGGGTTGGGGGTGGGCCTATGGGTAGGGGGAGCTGTAGGGCCAGGGGTAGTGGTAGGACCAGAGGTAGTGCTAGGCGTAGGCCTAGGGCGAGGGGTAGTGCTCGGGGTAGGGTTAGTTGAAGGGCTAGTGTTTGGCAGAGGCCCACGGGCAGTGTTAGGGTTAGGGCTCATGTTAAGCCTAGGACTAGTGGTAGTGGTAGGGGTTGGCCGAGGACTAGGGGTAGGTGTCAGGAAATGGCTCCGGGTAGTCCTAGGACTCCGAACGGATGTAGGGCTGGATTAGGGTGTGGCTAATGGTGGGTCCAGGGTGATTTCGTAGGACACGGGTTAGTGCTCTGGCTATCGGTAGGGCAAGGTGTACCGGTTGGCGACGGGCAAGTGCTAGGCTTCGGACTAGAGTGAGCACTGGGCGTTGGTCTAGAGCCCGAGGTAGGGCTAGTGGGAGCGGTAGGCGTAGCGCTGGGGTAGGCAAAGGGCAAGGGGTGGGTGTCGGGGTAAACCTCGGAGTAGGCCTAGGACCAGGAGTGGGAGCTGTGGCTAGGGGTAGGGATGGGGGTGGGCCTATGGGTAGGGGGAGCTGTAGGGACAGGGGTAGGGGTAGGACCAGAGGTAGTGCTAGGCGTAGGCCTAGGGCGAGGGGTAGTGCTCGGGGTAACCTAACCCTAACCCTAACCCTAACCCTAACACCAACACTAACCCTAACCCTAACCCTAACCCTAACACCAACCCTAACCCTAAACCTAACCCTAACCCTATCCCTAACCCTAACACTAACCCTAACCCTAACCCTAACCCTAACACCAACCCTAACCCTAACACTAACCCTAACCCTAACCCTATACCTAACACCAACCCTAACCCTAACCCTAACCCTAACCCTAACACCAACCCTAACCCTAACCCTATCCCTAACCCTAACCCTAACACGAACCCTAACCATAATCCTAACCCTAACCCTAACCCTAACCCTAACACCAACCCTAACCCTAACCCTAACTCTAACCCTAAACCTAACACCAACCCTAACCCTAACCCTAACCCTAACCATAACACCAAACCTAACCCTAACCCTAACCCTAAACCCTAATCCTAACCCTAACCCTAACCCTAACCCTAACACTAACCCTAACCCTAACCCTAACCCTAACCCCAACCGTAACCCTAACCCTAACCCTAACCCTAACCCTAACCCTATACCTAACACCAACCCTAACCCTAACCCTAACCCTAACCCTAACACCAACCCTAACCCTAACCCTAAACCTAACACCAACCCTAACCCTAATCCTAACCCTAACCCTAACCCTAAACCTAACACCAACCCTAACCGTAACCCTAACCCTAACCCTAACCCTAACCCTAAACCTAACACCAACCCTAACCCTAACCCTAACCCTAACACCAACCCTAACCCTAACCCTAACCCTAAACCCTAATCCTAACCCTAACCCTAACCCTAACCCTAAACCTAACCCTAACAAAGGCAAGGTGTAGTGGTCAGCGACGGGCAAGTTCTAGGCCTCGGACTAGAAGGAGCCATGTGCGTTGGTCTAGGGCCCGAGCTAGGGCTAGTGAGAGCGGTAGGCGTAGCGCTGGGGTAGGCATAGGGCAAGGGGTGGGTGTCGAGGTAAACCTCGGAGTAGGCCTAGGGCCAGGAGTGGGAGCTGTGGCTAGTGGTAGGTTTGGGGGTGGGCCTATGGGTAGGGGGAGCTGTAGGGCCAGGGGTAGTGGTAGGACCAGAGGTAGTGCTAGGCGTAGGCCTAGGGCGAGAAGTAGTGCTCGGGGTAGGGTTAGTTGAAGGGCTTGTGTTTGGCAGAGGCCCACGGGCAGTGTTAGGGTTAGGGCTCATTTTAGGCCTAGGACTAGTGGTAGTGGTAGGGGATGGCTGAGGGCTAGGCGTAACTGTCACAAGAGGGCTCCGGGTAGTCCTAGGACTCCGAAAGGATGTAGGGCTGGATTAGGGTGTGGCTAATGGTGGGTCCAGGGGGATTTTGTAGGACACGGGTTAGTGCTCTGGCTATCGGTAGGGCAAGGTGTACCGGTTGGCGACGGGCAAGTGCTAGGCTCGGACTAGAGTGAGCACTGGGCGTTGGTCTAGGGCCCGAGGTAGAGCTAGTGGGAGCAGTAGGCGTAGCGCTAGGGTAGGCAAAGGGCAAGGGGTGGGTGTCGGAGTAAACCTCGGAGTAGGCCTAGGACCAGGAGTGGGAGCTGTGGCTAAAGGTAGGGATGGGGGTGGGCCTATGGGTAGGGGGAGCTGTAGGGACAGGGGTAGGGGTAGGACCAGAGGTAGTGCTAGGCGTAGGCCTAGGGCTAGGGTTAGTGCTCGGGGTAACCTAACACTAACCCTAACCCTATTACTAACCCTAACCCAAACCCTAACCCTAACACCAACCCTAACCCTAACCCTAATGCTAACCCTAACCCTATACCTAACACCAACCCTAACCCTAACCCTAACCCTAACCCTAACACCAACCCTAACCCTAACCCTAACCCGAACCCTAACAAGGGCAAGGTGTATTGGTCAGCGACGGGCAAGTTCTAGGCCTCGGACGAGAGGGAGCCATGGGCGTTGGTCTAGGGCCCGAGCTATGGCTAGTGGAAACGGTAGGCGTAGCGCTGGGGTAGGCATAGGGCAAGGGGTGGGTGTCGAGGTAAACCTCGGTGTAGGCCTAGGGCCAGGAGTGGGAGCTGTGGCTAGGGTTAGGGGTGGGGGTGGACCTATGGGTAGGGGGAGCTGTAGGGCCAGGGGTAGTGGTAGGACCAGGGGTAGTGCTAGGCGTAGGCCTAGGGCGAGGGGTAGTGCTCGGGGTAACCTAACCCTAACCCTAACCCTAACCCTAACACTAACCCTAACCCTAACCCTAACCCTAACACCAACCCTAACCCTAACCCTAACCCTAACCCTAACCCTATACCTAACACCAACCCTAACCCTCACCCTAACTCTAACCCTAACACCAACCCTCACCCTAACCCTAACCCTATACCTAACACCAACCCTAACCCTAACCCTAACCCTAACCCTAACACCAACCCTAACCCTAACCCTAACCCTAACCCTAACCCTAACACCAACCCTAAACCTAAACCTAACCCTAACCCTAATACCAACCCTAACCCTAATCCTAACCCTAACCCTAACCCTAACACCAACCCTAACCCTAACCCTAACCCTAACCCTAACACTAACCCTAACCCTAACCCTAACCCTAACACCAACCCTAACCCTAACCCTAACCCTAAACCTAAACCTAACACCAACCCTAACCCTAACCCTAACCCTAACCCTAACCCTAACACCAACCCTAACCCTAACCCTAACCCTAAACCCTAATCTTAACCCTAACCCTAACCCCAACCCTAACCCTAACCCTAACCCTAACAAGGGCAAGGTGTACTGGTCAGCGACGGGCAAGTTCTAGGCCTCGGACTAGAAGGAGCCATGGACGTTGGTCTAGGGCCCGAGCTAGGGCTAGTGAGAGCGGTAGGCGTAGCCCTGGGGTAGGCATAGGGCAAGGGGTGGGTGTCGAGGTAAACCTCGGAGTAGGCCTAGGGCCAGGAGTGGGAGCTGTGGCTAGTGGTAGGGTTGGGGGTGGGCCTATGGGTAGGGGGAGCTGTAGGGCCAGGGGTAGTGGTAGGACCAGAGGTAGTGCTAGGCGTAGGCCTAGGGCGAGGGGTAGTGCTCGGGGTAGGGTTAGTTGAAGGGCTAGTGTTTGGCAGAGGCCCACGGGCAGTGTTAGGGTTAGGGCTCATGTTAAGCCTAGGACTAGTGGTAGTGGTAGGGGTTGGCCGAGGACTAGGGGTAGGTGTCAGGAAATGGCTCCGGGTAGTCCTAGGACTCCGAACGGATGTAGGGCTGGATTAGGGTGTGGCTAATGGTGGGTCCAGGGTGATTTCGTAGGACACGGGTTAGTGCTCTGGCTATCGGTAGGGCAAGGTGTACCGGTTGGCGACGGGCAAGTGCTAGGCTTCGGACTAGAGTGAGCACTGGGCGTTGGTCTAGAGCCCGAGGTAGGGCTAGTGGGAGCGGTAGGCGTAGCGCTGGGGTAGGCAAAGGGCAAGGGGTGGGTGTCGGGGTAAACCTCGGAGTAGGCCTAGGACCAGGAGTGGGAGCTGTGGCTAGGGGTAGGGATGGGGGTGGGCCTATGGGTAGGGGGAGCTGTAGGGACAGGGGTAGGGGTAGGACCAGAGGTAGTGCTAGGCGTAGGCCTAGGGCGAGGGGTAGTGCTCGGGGTAACCTAACCCTAACCCTAACCCTAACCCTAACACCAACACTAACCCTAACCCTAACCCTAACCCTAACACCAACCCTAACCCTAAACCTAACCCTAACCCTATCCCTAACCCTAACACTAACCCTAACCCTAACCCTAACCCTAACACCAACCCTAACCCTAACACTAACCCTAACCCTAACCCTATACCTAACACCAACCCTAACCCTAACCCTAACCCTAACCCTAACACCAACCCTAACCCTAACCCTATCCCTAACCCTAACCCTAACACGAACCCTAACCATAATCCTAACCCTAACCCTAACCCTAACCCTAACACCAACCCTAACCCTAACCCTAACTCTAACCCTAAACCTAACACCAACCCTAACCCTAACCCTAACCCTAACCATAACACCAAACCTAACCCTAACCCTAACCCTAAACCCTAATCCTAACCCTAACCCTAACCCTAACCCTAACACTAACCCTAACCCTAACCCTAACCCTAACCCCAACCGTAACCCTAACCCTAACCCTAACCCTAACCCTAACCCTATACCTAACACCAACCCTAACCCTAACCCTAACCCTAACCCTAACACCAACCCTAACCCTAACCCTAAACCTAACACCAACCCTAACCCTAATCCTAACCCTAACCCTAACCCTAAACCTAACACCAACCCTAACCGTAACCCTAACCCTAACCCTAACCCTAACCCTAAACCTAACACCAACCCTAACCCTAACCCTAACCCTAACACCAACCCTAACCCTAACCCTAACCCTAAACCCTAATCCTAACCCTAACCCTAACCCTAACCCTAAACCTAACCCTAACAAGGGCAAGGTGTAGTGGTCAGCGACGGGCAAGTTCTAGGCCTCGGACTAGAAGGAGCCATGTGCGTTGGTCTAGGGCCCGAGCTAGGGCTAGTGAGAGCGGTAGGCGTAGCGCTGGGGTAGGCATAGGGCAAGGGGTGGGTGTCGAGGTAAACCTCGGAGTAGGCCTAGGGCCAGGAGTGGGAGCTGTGGCTAGTGGTAGGTTTGGGGGTGGGCCTATGGGTAGGGGAAGCTGTAGGGCCAGGGGTAGTGGTAGGACCAGAGGTAGTGCTAGGCGTAGGCCTAGGGCGAGAAGTAGTGCTCGGGGTAGGGTTAGTTGAAGGGCTTGTGTTTGGCAGAGGCCCACGGGCAGTGTTAGGGTTAGGGCTCATTTTAGGCCTAGGACTAGTGGTAGTGGTAGGGGATGGCTGAGGGCTAGGCGTAACTGTCACAAGAGGGCTCCGGGTAGTCCTAGGACTCCGAAAGGATGTAGGGCTGGATTAGGGTGTGGCTAATGGTGGGTCCAGGGGGATTTTGTAGGACACGGGTTAGTGCTCTGGCTATCGGTAGGGCAAGGTGTACCGGTTGGCGACGGGCAAGTGCTAGGCTCGGACTAGAGTGAGCACTGGGCGTTGGTCTAGGGCCCGAGGTAGAGCTAGTGGGAGCAGTAGGCGTAGCGCTAGGGTAGGCAAAGGGCAAGGGGTGGGTGTCGGAGTAAACCTCGGAGTAGGCCTAGGACCAGGAGTGGGAGCTGTGGCTAAAGGTAGGGATGGGGGTGGGCCTATGGGTAGGGGGAGCTGTAGGGACAGGGGTAGGGGTGGGACCAGAGGTAGTGCTAGGCGTAGGCCTAGGGCTAGGGTTAGTGCTCGGGGTAACCTAACACTAACCCTAACCCTATTACTAACCCTAACCCAAACCCTAACCCTAACACCAACCCTAACCCTAACCCTAATGCTAACCCTAACCCTATACCTAACACCAACCCTAACCCTAACCCTAACCCTAACCCTAACACCAACCCTAACCCTAACCCTAACCCGAACCCTAACAAGGGCAAGGTGTATTGGTCAGCGACGGGCAAGTTCTAGGCCTCGGACGAGAGGGAGCCATGGGCGTTGGTCTAGGGCCCGAGCTATGGCTAGTGGAAACGGTAGGCGTAGCGCTGGGGTAGGCATAGGGCAAGGGGTGGGTGTCGAGGTAAACCTCGGTGTAGGCCTAGGGCCAGGAGTGGGAGCTGTGGCTAGGGTTAGGGGTGGGGGTGGACCTATGGGTAGGGGGAGCTGTAGGGCCAGGGGTAGTGGTAGGACCAGGGGTAGTGCTAGGCGTAGGCCTAGGGCGAGGGGTAGTGCTCGGGGTAACCTAACCCTAACCCTAACCCTAACCCTAACACTAACCCTAACCCTAACCCTAACCCTAACACCAACCCTAACCCTAACCCTAACCCTAACCCTAACCCTATACCTAACACCAACCCTAACCCTCACCCTAACTCTAACCCTAACACCAACCCTCACCCTAACCCTAACCCTATACCTAACACCAACCCTAACCCTAACCCTAACCCTAACCCTAACACCAACCCTAACCCTAACCCTAACCCTAACCCTAACCCTAACACCAACCCTAAACCTAAACCTAACCCTAACCCTAATACCAACCCTAACCCTAATCCTAACCCTAACCCTAACCCTAACACCAACCCTAACCCTAACCCTAACCCTAACCCTAACACCAACCCTAACCCTAACCCTAACCCGAACCCTAACAAGGGCAAGGTGTATTGGTCAGCGACGGGCAAGTTCTAGGCCTCGGACGAGAGGGAGCCATGGGCGTTGGTCTAGGGCCCGAGCTATGGCTAGTGGAAACGGTAGGCGTAGCGCTGGGGTAGGCATAGGGCAAGGGGTGGGTGTCGAGGTAAACCTCGGTGTAGGCGTAGGGCCAGGAGTGGGAGCTGTGGCTAGGGGTTAGGGGTGGGGGTGGACCTATGGGTAGGGGGAGCTGTAGGGCCAGGGGGTAGGGGTAGGACCAGGGGTAGTGCTAGGCGTAGGCCTAGGGCGAGGGGTAGTGCTCGGGGTAACCTAACCCTAACCCTAACCCTAACCCTAACACTAACCCTAACCCTAACCCTAAACCTAACACCAACCCTAACCCTAACCCTAACCCTAACCCTAACCCTATACCTAACACCAACCCTAACCCTAACCTAACTCTAACCCTAACACCAACCTCACCCTAACCCTAACCCTAACCCTAACCCTATACCTAACACCAACCCTAACCCTAACCCTAACCCTAACCCTAACACCAACCCTAATCCTAACCCTAACCCTAACCCTAACCCTAACACCAACCCTAAACCTAAACCTAACCCTAACCCTAACACCAACCCTAACCCTAATCCTAACCCTAACCCTAACCCTAACACCAACCCTAACCCTAACCCTAACCCTAACCCTAACACCAACCCTAACCCTAACCCTAACCCTAACCCTAACCCTATGCCTAACACGAACCCTAACCCTAACCCTAACCCTAACACCAACCCTAACCCTAACCCTAACCCTAACCCTAAACCTAACACCAACCCTAACCCTAACCCAAACACTAACCCTAACACCAACCCTAACCCTAACCCTAACCCTAACCCTAACACCAACCCTAACCCTAACCCTAACCCTAACACTAACCCTAACCCTAACCCTAACACCAACCCTAACCCTAACCCTAACCCTAACCCTAACACCAACCCTAACCCTAACCCTAACCCTAACTCTAACCCTAACCCTAACCCTAACACCAACCCTAACCCTAACCCTAACCCTAACCCTAACCCTAACACCAACCCTAACCCTAACCCTAATTCTAACCCTAACCCTATGCCTAACACCAACACTAACCCTAACCCTAACCCTAACCCTAACACCAACCCTAACCCTAATCTAACCCTAACCCTAACCCTAACACTAACCCTAACCCTAACCCTAACCCTAACCCTAACCCTAACCCTAACACCAACCCTAACCCTAACCCTAACCCTAACCCTAGCCCTATACCTAACACCAACACTAACCCTAACCCTAACCCTAACCCTAACACCAACCCTAACCCTAATCCTAACCCTAACCCTAACCCTAACACTAACCCTAACCCTAACCCTAACCCTAACCCTAACCCTAACACCAACCCTAACCCTAACCCTAACCCTAACCCTAACCCTATGCCTAAAACGAACCCTAACCCTAACCCTAACCCTAACACCAACCCTAACCCTAACCCTAACCCTAACCCTAAACCTAACACCAACCCTAACCCTAACCCAAACACTAACCCTAACACCAACCCTAACCCTAACCCTAACCCTAACCCTAACACCAACCCTAACCCTAACCCTAACCCTAACACTAACCCTAACCCTAACCCTAACACCAACCCTAACCCTAACCCTAACACTAACCCTAACACCAACCCTAACCCTAACCCTAACCCTAACTCTAACCCTAACCCTAACCCTAACACCAACCCTAACCCTAATCCTAACCCTAACCCTAACCCTAACACTAACCCTAACCCTAACCCTAACCCTAACCCTAACCCTAACCCTAACACCAACCCTAACCCTAACCCTAACCCTAACACCAAGCCTAACCCTAACCCTAACCCTAACACTAACCCTAACCCTAACCCTAACACCAACCCTAACCCTAACCCTAACCCTAACCCTAACACCAACCCTAACCCTAACCCTAACCCTAACTCTAACCCTAACCCTAACCCTAACACCAACCCTAACCCTAACCCTAACCCTAACCCTAACACCAACCCTAACCCTAACCCTAACCCTAACCCTAACCCTAACCCTATGCCTAACACCAACACTAACCCTAACCCTAACCCTAACCCTAACACCAACCCTAACCCTAATCCTAACCCTAACCCTAACCCTAACCCTAACACTAACCCTAACCCTAACCCTAACCCTAACACCAACCCTAACCCTAACCCTAAACATAACCCTAACCCTATACCTAACACCAACCCTAACCCTAACCCTAACACTAACCCTAACCCTAACCCTAACACCAACCCTAACCCTAACCCTAACCCTAACCCTAACACCAACCCTAACCCTAAACCTAACCCTAACCCTAACACCAACCCTAACCCTAACCTAACCCTAACCCTAACCCTAACCCTAACCCTAACCCTAACCCTAACACCAACCCTAACCCTAACCCTAACCCTAACACCAACCCTAACCCTAATCCTAACCCTAACCCTAACCCTAACACCAACCCTAACCCTAACCCTAACCCTAACCCTAACACCAACCCTAACCCTAACGCTAACCCTAACCCTAACCCTATGCCTAACACGAACCCTAACCCTAAACCTAACCCTAACCCTAACACCAACCCTAACCCTAATCCTAACCCTAACCCTAACCCTAACCCTAACACTAACCCTAACCCTAACCCTAACCCTAACACCAACCCTAACCCTAACCCTAACCCTAACCCTAAACCTAACACCAACCCTAACCCTAACCCTAACCCTAAACCCTAATCTTAACCCTAACCCTAACCCCAACACTAACCCTAACCCTAACCCTAACAAGGGCAAGGTGTACTGGTCAGCGACGGGCAAGTTCTAGGCCTCGGACTAGAAGGAGCCATGGGCGTTGGTCTAGGGCCCGAGCTAGGGCTAGTGAGAGCGGTAGGCGTAGCCCTGGGGTAGGCATAGGGCAAGGGGTGGGTGTCGAGGTAAACCTCGGAGTAGGCCTAGGGCCAGGAGTGGGAGCTGTGGCTAGTGGTAGGGTTGGGGGTGGGCCTATGGGTAGGGGGAGCTGTAGGGCCAGGGGTAGTGGTAGGACCAGAGGTAGTGCTAGGCGTAGGCCTAGGGCGAGGGGTAGTGCTCGGGGTAGGGTTAGTTGAAGGGCTAGTGTTTGGCAGAGGCCCACGGGCAGTGTTAGGGTTAGGGCTCATGTTAAGCCTAGGACTAGTGGTAGTGGTAGGGGTGGGCCGAGGACTAGGGGTAGGTGTCAGGAAATGGCTCCGGGTAGTCCTTGGACTCCGAACGGATGTAGGGCTGGATTAGGGTGTGGCTAATGGTGGGTCCAGGGTGATTTCGTAGGACACGGGTTAGTGCTCTGGCTATCGGTAGGGCAAGGTGTACCGGTTGGCGACGGGCAAGTGCTAGGCTTCGGACTAGAGTGAGCACTGGGCGTTGGTCTAGAGCCCGAGGTAGGGCTAGTGGAAGCGGTAGGCGTAGCGCCTGGGTAGGCAAAGGGCAAGGGGTGGATGTCGGGGTAAACCTCGGAGTAGGCCTAGGACCAGGAGTGGGAGCTGTGGCTAGGGGTAGGGATGGGGGTGGGCCTATGGGTAGGGGGAGCTGTAGGGACAGGGGTAGGGGTAGGACCAGAGGTAGTGCTAGGCGTAGGCCTAGGGCGAGGGGTAGTGCTCGGGGTAACCTAACCCTAACCCTAACCCTAACCCTAACACCAACACTAACCCTAACCCTAACCCTAACCCTAACACCAACCCTAACCCTAACCCTAACCCTAACCCTAAACCTAACACCAACCCTAACCCTAACCCTAACCCTAACCCTAACCCTAACACCAACCCTAACCCTAACCCTAACCCTAAACCCTAATCTTAACCCTAACCCTAACCCCAACCCTAACCCTAACCCTAACCCTAACAAGGGCAAGGTGTACTGGTCAGCGACGGGCAAGTTCTAGGCCTCGGACTAGAAGGAGCCATGGACGTTGGTCTAGGGCCCGAGCTAGGGCTAGTGAGAGCGGTAGGCGTAGCCCTGGGGTAGGCATAGGGCAAGGGGTGGGTGTCGAGGTAAACCTCGGAGTAGGCCTAGGGCCAGGAGTGGGAGCTGTGGCTAGTGGTAGGGTTGGGGGTGGGCCTATGGGTAGGGGGAGCTGTAGGGCCAGGGGTAGTGGTAGGACCAGAGGTAGTGCTAGGCGTAGGCCTAGGGCGAGGGGTAGTGCTCGGGGTAGGGTTAGTTGAAGGGCTAGTGTTTGGCAGAGGCCCACGGGCAGTGTTAGGGTTAGGGCTCATGTTAAGCCTAGGACTAGTGGTAGTGGTAGGGGTTGGCCGAGGACTAGGGGTAGGTGTCAGGAAATGGCTCCGGGTAGTCCTAGGACTCCGAACGGATGTAGGGCTGGATTAGGGTGTGGCTAATGGTGGGTCCAGGGTGATTTCGTAGGACACGGGTTAGTGCTCTGGCTATCGGTAGGGCAAGGTGTACCGGTTGGCGACGGGCAAGTGCTAGGCTTCGGACTAGAGTGAGCACTGGGCGTTGGTCTAGAGCCCGAGGTAGGGCTAGTGGGAGCGGTAGGCGTAGCGCTGGGGTAGGCAAAGGGCAAGGGGTGGGTGTCGGGGTAAACCTCGGAGTAGGCCTAGGACCAGGAGTGGGAGCTGTGGCTAGGGGTAGGGATGGGGGTGGGCCTATGGGTAGGGGGAGCTGTAGGGACAGGGGTAGGGGTAGGACCAGAGGTAGTGCTAGGCGTAGGCCTAGGGCGAGGGGTAGTGCTCGGGGTAACCTAACCCTAACCCTAACCCTAACCCTAACACCAACACTAACCCTAACCCTAACCCTAACCCTAACACCAACCCTAACCCTAAACCTAACCCTAACCCTATCCCTAACCCTAACACTAACCCTAACCCTAACCCTAACCCTAACACCAACCCTAACCCTAACACTAACCCTAACCCTAACCCTATACCTAACACCAACCCTAACCCTAACCCTAACCCTAACCCTAACACCAACCCTAACCCTAACCCTATCCCTAACCCTAACCCTAACACCAACCCTAACCATAATCCTAACCCTAACCCTAACCCTAACCCTAACACCAACCCTAACCCTAACCCTAACTCTAACCCTAAACCTAACACCAACCCTAACCCTAACCCTAACCCTAACCATAACACCAAACCTAACCCTAACCCTAACCCTAAACCCTAATCCTAACCCTAACCCTAACCCTAACCCTAACACTAACCCTAACCCTAACCCTAACCCTAACCCCAACCGTAACCCTAACCCTAACCCTAACCCTAACCCTAACCCTATACCTAACACCAACCCTAACCCTAACCCTAACCCTAACCCTAACACCAACCCTAACCCTAACCCTAAACCTAACACCAACCCTAACCCTAATCCTAACCCTAACCCTAACCCTAAACCTAACACCAACCCTAACCGTAACCCTAACCCTAACCCTAACCCTAACCCTAAACCTAACACCAACCCTAACCCTAACCCTAACCCTAACACCAACCCTAACCCTAACCCTAACCCTAAACCCTAATCCTAACCCTAACCCTAACCCTAACCCTAAACCTAACCCTAACAAGGGCAAGGTGTAGTGGTCAGCGACGGGCAAGTTCTAGGCCTCGGACTAGAAGGAGCCATGTGCGTTGGTCTAGGGCCCGAGCTAGGGCTAGTGAGAGCGGTAGGCGTAGCGCTGGGGTAGGCATAGGGCAAGGGGTGGGTGTCGAGGTAAACCTCGGAGTAGGCCTAGGGCCAGGAGTGGGAGCTGTGGCTAGTGGTAGGTTTGGGGGTGGGCCTATGGGTAGGGGGAGCTGTAGGGCCAGGGGTAGTGGTAGGACCAGAGGTAGTGCTAGGCGTAGGCCTAGGGCGAGAAGTAGTGCTCGGGGTAGGGTTAGTTGAAGGGCTTGTGTTTGGCAGAGGCCCACGGGCAGTGTTAGGGTTAGGGCTCATTTTAGGCCTAGGACTAGTGGTAGTGGTAGGGGATGGCTGAGGGCTAGGCGTAACTGTCACAAGAGGGCTCCGGGTAGTCCTAGGACTCCGAAAGGATGTAGGGCTGGATTAGGGTGTGGCTAATGGTGGGTCCAGGGGGATTTTGTAGGACACGGGTTAGTGCTCTGGCTATCGGTAGGGCAAGGTGTACCGGTTGGCGACGGGCAAGTGCTAGGCTCGGACTAGAGTGAGCACTGGGCGTTGGTCTAGGGCCCGAGGTAGAGCTAGTGGGAGCAGTAGGCGTAGCGCTAGGGTAGGCAAAGGGCAAGGGGTGGGTGTCGGAGTAAACCTCGGAGTAGGCCTAGGACCAGGAGTGGGAGCTGTGGCTAAAGGTAGGGATGGGGGTGGGCCTATGGGTAGGGGGAGCTGTAGGGACAGGGGTAGGGGTGGGACCAGAGGTAGTGCTAGGCGTAGGCCTAGGGCTAGGTTTAGTGCTCGGGGTAACCTAACACTAACCCTAACCCTATTACTAACCCTAACCCAAACCCTAACCCTAACACCAACCCTAACCCTAACCCTAATGCTAACCCTAACCCTATACCTAACACCAACCCTAACCCTAACCCTAACCCTAACCCTAACACCAACCCTAACCCTAACCCTAACCCGAACCCTAACAAGGGCAAGGTGTATTGGTCAGCGACGGGCAAGTTCTAGGCCTCGGACGAGAGGGAGCCATGGGCGTTGGTCTAGGGCCCGAGCTATGGCTAGTGGAAACGGTAGGCGTAGCGCTGGGGTAGGCATAGGGCAAGGGGTGGGTGTCGAGGTAAACCTCGATGTAGGCCTAGGGCCAGGAGTGGGAGCTGTGGCTAGGGTTAGGGGTGGGGGTGGACCTATGGGTAGGGGGAGCTGTAGGGCCAGGGGTAGTGGTAGGACCAGGGGTAGTGCTAGGCGTAGGCCTAGGGCGAGGGGTAGTGCTCGGGGTAACCTAACCCTAACCCTAACCCTAACCCTAACACTAACCCTAACCCTAACCCTAACCCTAACACCAACCCTAACCCTAACCCTAACCCTAACCCTAACCCTATACCTAACACCAACCCTAACCCTCACCCTAACTCTAACCCTAACACCAACCCTCACCCTAACCCTAACCCTATACCTAACACCAACCCTAACCCTAACCCTAACCCTAACCCTAACACCAACCCTAACCCTAACCCTAACCCTAACCCTAACCCTAACACCAACCCTAAACCTAAACCTAACCCTAACCCTAATACCAACCCTAACCCTAATCCTAACCCTAACCCTAACCCTAACACCAACCCTAACCCTAACCCTAACCCTAACCCTAACCCTAACACCAACCCTAACCCTAACCCTAACCCGAACCCTAACAAGGGCAAGGTGTATTGGTCAGCGACGGGCAAGTTCTAGGCCTCGGACGAGAGGGAGCCATGGGCGTTGGTCTAGGGCCCGAGCTATGGCTAGTGGAAACGGTAGGCGTAGCGCTGGGGTAGGCATAGGGCAAGGGGTGGGTGTCGAGGTAAACCTCGGTGTAGGCGTAGGGCCAGGAGTGGGAGCTGTGGCTAGGGTTAGGGGTGGGGGTGGACCTATGGGTAGGGGGAGCTGTAGGGCCAGGGGTAGTGGTAGGACCAGGGGTAGTGCTAGGCGTAGGCCTAGGGCGAGGGGTAGTGCTCGGGGTAACCTAACCCTAACCCTAACCCTAACCCTAACACTAACCCTAACCCTAACCCTAAACCTAACACCAACCCTAACCCTAACCCTAACCCTAACCCTAACCCTATACCTAACACCAACCCTAACCCTAACCCTAACTCTAACCCTAACACCAACCCTCACCCTAACCCTAACCCTAACCCTAACCCTATACCTAACACCAACCCTAACCCTAACCCTAACCCTAACCCTAACACCAACCCTAATCCTAACCCTAACCCTAACCCTAACCCTAACACCAACCCTAAACCTAAACCTAACCCTAACCCTAACACCAACCCTAACCCTAATCCTAACCCTAACCCTAACCCTAACACCAACCCTAACCCTAACCCTAACCCTAACCCTAACACCAACCCTAACCCTAACCCTAACCCTAACCCTAACCCTATGCCTAACACGAACCCTAACCCTAACCCTAACCCTAACACCAACCCTAACCCTAACCCTAACCCTAACCCTAAACCTAACACCAACCCTAACCCTAACCCAAACACTAACCCTAACACCAACCCTAACCCTAACCCTAACCCTAACCCTAACACCAACCCTAACCCTAACCCTAACCCTAACACTAACCCTAACCCTAACCCTAACACCAACCCTAACCCTAACCCTAACCCTAACCCTAACACCAACCCTAACCCTAACCCTAACCCTAACTCTAACCCTAACCCTAACCCTAACACCAACCCTAACCCTAACCCTAACCCTAACCCTAACACCAACCCTAACCCTAACCCTAATTCTAACCCTAACCCTATGCCTAACACCAACACTAACCCTAACCCTAACCCTAACCCTAACACCAACCCTAACCCTAATCCTAACCCTAACCCTAACCCTAACACTAACCCTAACCCTAACCCTAACCCTAACCCTAACCCTAACCCTAACACCAACCCTAACCCTAACCCTAACCCTAGCCCTATACCTAACACCAACACTAACCCTAACCCTAACCCTAACCCTAACACCAACCCTAACCCTAATCCTAACCCTAACCCTAACCCTAACACTAACCCTAACCCTAACCCTAACCCTAACCCTAACCCTAACACCAACCCTAACCCTAACCCTAACCCTAACCCTAACCCTATGCCTAAAACGAACCCTAACCCTAACCCTAACCCTAACACCAACCCTAACCCTAACCCTAACCCTAACCCTAAACCTAACACCAACCCTAACCCTAACCCAAACACTAACCCTAACACCAACCCTAACCCTAACCCTAACCCTAACCCTAACACCAACCCTAACCCTAACCCTAACCCTAACACTAACCCTAACCCTAACCCTAACACCAACCCTAACCCTAACCCTAACACTAACCCTAACACCAACCCTAACCCTAACCCTAACCCTAACTCTAACCCTAACCCTAACCCTAACACCAACCCTAACCCTAATCCTAACCCTAACCCTAACCCTAACACTAACCCTAACCCTAACCCTAACCCTAACCCTAACCCTAACCCTAACACCAACCCTAACCCTAACCCTAACCCTAACACCAAGCCTAACCCTAACCCTAACCCTAACACTAACCCTAACCCTAACCCTAACACCAACCCTAACCCTAACCCTAACCCTAACCCTAACACCAACCCTAACCCTAACCCTAACCCTAACTCTAACCCTAACCCTAACCCTAACACCAACCCTAACCCTAACCCTAACCCTAACCCTAACACCAACCCTAACCCTAACCCTAACCCTAACCCTAACCCTAACCCTATGCCTAACACCAACACTAACCCTAACCCTAACCCTAACCCTAACACCAACCCTAACCCTAATCCTAACCCTAACCCTAACCCTAACCCTAACACTAACCCTAACCCTAACCCTAACCCTAACACCAACCCTAACCCTAACCCTAAACATAACCCTAACCCTATACCTAACACCAACCCTAACCCTAACCCTAACACTAACCCTAACCCTAACCCTAACACCAACCCTAACCCTAACCCTAACCCTAACCCTAACACCAACCCTAACCCTAAACCTAACCCTAACCCTAACACCAACCCTAACCCTAACCTAACCCTAACCCTAACCCTAACCCTAACCCTAACCCTAACCCTAACACCAACCCTAACCCTAACCCTAACCCTAACACCAACCCTAACCCTAATCCTAACCCTAACCCTAACCCTAACACCAACCCTAACCCTAACCCTAACCCTAACCCTAACACCAACCCTAACCCTAACGCTAACCCTAACCCTAACCCTATGCCTAACACGAACCCTAACCCTAAACCTAACCCTAACCCTAACACCAACCCTAACCCTAATCCTAACCCTAACCCTAACCCTAACCCTAACACTAACCCTAACCCTAACCCTAACCCTAACACCAACCCTAACCCTAACCCTAACCCTAACCCTAAACCTAACACCAACCCTAACCCTAACCCTAACCCTAAACCCTAATCTTAACCCTAACCCTAACCCCAACACTAACCCTAACCCTAACCCTAACAAGGGCAAGGTGTACTGGTCAGCGACGGGCAAGTTCTAGGCCTCGGACTAGAAGGAGCCATGGGCGTTGGTCTAGGGCCCGAGCTAGGGCTAGTGAGAGCGGTAGGCGTAGCCCTGGGGTAGGCATAGGGCAAGGGGTGGGTGTCGAGGTAAACCTCGGAGTAGGCCTAGGGCCAGGAGTGGGAGCTGTGGCTAGTGGTAGGGTTGGGGGTGGGCCTATGGGTAGGGGGAGCTGTAGGGCCAGGGGTAGTGGTAGGACCAGAGGTAGTGCTAGGCGTAGGCCTAGGGCGAGGGGTAGTGCTCGGGGTAGGGTTAGTTGAAGGGCTAGTGTTTGGCAGAGGCCCACGGGCAGTGTTAGGGTTAGGGCTCATGTTAAGCCTAGGACTAGTGGTAGTGGTAGGGGTGGGCCGAGGACTAGGGGTAGGTGTCAGGAAATGGCTCCGGGTAGTCCTTGGACTCCGAACGGATGTAGGGCTGGATTAGGGTGTGGCTAATGGTGGGTCCAGGGTGATTTCGTAGGACACGGGTTAGTGCTCTGGCTATCGGTAGGGCAAGGTGTACCGGTTGGCGACGGGCAAGTGCTAGGCTTCGGACTAGAGTGAGCACTGGGCGTTGGTCTAGAGCCCGAGGTAGGGCTAGTGGAAGCGGTAGGCGTAGCGCCTGGGTAGGCAAAGGGCAAGGGGTGGATGTCGGGGTAAACCTCGGAGTAGGCCTAGGACCAGGAGTGGGAGCTGTGGCTAGGGGTAGGGATGGGGGTGGGCCTATGGGTAGGGGGAGCTGTAGGGACAGGGGTAGGGGTAGGACCAGAGGTAGTGCTAGGCGTAGGCCTAGGGCGAGGGGTAGTGCTCGGGGTAACCTAACCCTAACCCTAACCCTAACCCTAACACCAACACTAACCCTAACCCTAACCCTAACCCTAACAGCAACCCTAACCCTAAACCTAACCCTAACCCTATCCCTAACCCTAACACTAACCCTAACCCTAACCCTAACCCTAACACCAACCCTAACCCTAACACTAACCCTAACCTTAACCCTATACCTAACACCAACCCTAACCCTAACCCTAACCCTAACCCTAACACCAACCCTAACCCTAACCCTATCCCTAACCCTAACCCTAACACGAACCCTAACCATAATCCTAACCCTAACCCTAACCCTAACCCTAACACCAACCCTAACCCTAACCCTAACTCTAACCCTAAACCTAACACCAACCCTAACCCTAACCCTAACCCTAACCATAACACCAAACCTAACCCTAACCCTAACCCTAAACCCTAATCCTAACCCTAACCCTAACCCTAACCCTAACACTAACCCTAACCCTAACCCTAACCCTAACCCCAACCGTAACCCTAACCCTAACCCTAACCCTAACCCTAACCCTATACCTAACACCAACCCTAACCATAACCCTAACCCTAACCCTAACACCAACCCTAACCCTAACCCTAAACCTAACACCAACCCTAACCCTAATCCTAACCCTAACCCTATCCCTAAACCTAACACCAACCCTAACCGTAACCCTAACCCTAACCCTAACCCTAACCCTAAACCTAAAACCAACCCTAACCCTAACCCTAACCCTAACCCTAACACCAACCCTAACCCTAACCCTAACCCTAAACCCTAATCCTAACCCTAACCCTAACCCTAACCCTAACCCTAACCCTAACAAGGGCAAGGTGTAGTGGTCAGCGACGGGCAAGTTCTAGGCCTCGGACTAGAAGGAGCCATGTGCGTTGGTCTAGGGCCCGAGCTAGGGCTAGTGAGAGCGGTAGGCGTAGCGCTGGGGTAGGCATAGGGCAAGGGGTGGGTGTCGAGGTAAACCTCGGAGTAGGCCTAGGGCCAGGAGTGGGAGCTGTGGCTAGTGGTAGGGTTGGGGGTGGGCCTATGGGTAGGGGGAGCTGTAGGGCCAGGGGTAGTGGTAGGACCAGAGGTAGTGCTAGGCGTAGGCCTAGGGCGAGAAGTAGTGCTCGGGGTAGGGTTAGTTGAAGGGCTAGTGTTTGGCAGAGGCCCACGGGCAGTGTTAGGGTTAGGGCTCATTTTAGGCCTAGGACTAGTGGTAGTGGTAGAGGATGGCCGAGGGCTAGGCATAACTGTCACAAGAGGGCTCCGGGTAGTCCTAGGACTCCGAAAGGATGTAGGGCTGGATTAGGGTGTGGCTAATGGTGGGTCCAGGGGGATTTCGTAGGACACGGGTTAGTGCTCTGGCTATCGGTAGGGCAAGGTGTACCGGTTGGCGACGGGCAAGTGCTAGGCTCGGACTAGAGTGAGCACTGGGCGTTGGTCTAGGGCCCGAGGTAGAGCTAGTGGGAGCAGTAGGCGTAGCGCTGGGGTAGGCAAAGGGCAAGGGGTGGGTGTCGGGGTAAACCTCGGAGTAGGCCTAGGACCAGGAGTGGGAGCTGTGGCTAGGGGTAGGGATGGGGGTGGGCCTATGGGTAGGGGGAGCTGTAGGGACAGGGGTAGGGGTGGGACCAGAGGTAGTGCTAGGCGTAGGCCTAGGGCTAGGGGTAGTGCTCGGGGTAACCTAACACTAACCCTAACCCTATTACTAACCCTAACCCAAACCCTAATTCTAACACCAACCCTAACCCTAACCCTAATGCTAACCCTAACCCTATACCTAACACCAACCCTAACCCTAACCCTAACCCTAACCCTAACACCAACCCTAACCCTAACCCTAACCCGAACCCTAACAAGGGCAAGGTGTACTGGTCAGCGACGGGCAAGTTCTAGGCCTCGGACGAGAGGGAGCCATGGGCGTTGGTCTAGGGCCCGAGCTATGGCTAGTGGAAACGGTAGGCGTAGCGCTGGGGTAGGCATAGGGCAAGGGGTGGGTGTCGAGGTAAACCTCGGTGTAGGCCTAGGGCCAGGAGTGGGAGCTGTGGCTAGGGTTAGGGGTGGGGGTGGACCTATGGGTAGGGGGAGCTGTAGGGCCAGGGGTAGTGGTAGGACCAGGGGTAGTGCTAGGCGTAGGCCTAGGGCGAGGGGTAGTGCTCGGGGTAACCTAACCCTAACCCTAACCCTAACCCTAACACTAACCCTAACCCTAACCCTAACCCTAACACCAACCCTAACCCTAACCCTATCCCTAACCCTAACCCTAACACCAACCCTAACCATAATCCTAACCCTAACCCTAACCCTAACCCTAACCCTAACACCAACCCTAACCATAACACCAAACCTAACCCTAACCCTAACCCTAAACCCTAATCCTAACCCTAACCCTAACCCTAACCCTAACACTAACCCTAACCCTAACCCTAACCCTAAACCCAACCGTAACCCTAACCCTAACCCTAACCCTAACCCTAACCCTATACCTAACACCAACCCTAACCCTAACCCTAACCCTAACCCTAACACCAACCCTAACCCTAACCCTAACCCTAACAAGGGCAAGGTGTAGTGGTCAGCGACGGGCAAGTTCTAGGCCTCGGACTAGAAGGAGCCATGTGCGTTGGTCTAGGGCCCGAGCTAGGGCTAGTGAGAGCGGTAGGCGTAGCGCTGGGGTAGGCATAGGGCAAGGGGTGGGTGTCGAGGTAAACCTCGGAGTAGGCCTAGGGCCAGGAGTGGGAGCTTTGGCTAGTGGTAGGGTTGGGGGTGGGCCTATGGGTACGGGGAGCTGTAGGGCCAGGGGTAGTGGTAGGACCAGAGGTAGTGCTAGGCGTAGGCCTAGGGCGAGAAGTAGTGCTCGAGGTAGGGTTAGTTGAAGGGCTAGTGTTTGGCAGAGGCCCACGGGCAGTGTTAGGGTTAGGGCTCATTTTAGGCCTAGGACTTGGTAGTGGTAGGGGATGGCCGAGGGCTAGGCGTAACTGTCACAAGAGGGCTCCGGGTAGTCCTAGGACTCCGAAAGAATGTAGGGCTGGATTAGGGTGTGGCTAATGGTGGGTCCAGGGGGATTTCGTAGGACAGGGGTTAGTGCTCTGGCGATCGGTAGGGCAAGGTGTACCGGTTGGCGACGGGCAAGTGCTAGGCTCGGACTAGAGTGAGCACTGGGCGTTGGTCTAGGGCCCGAGGTAGAGCTAGTGGGATCAGTAGGCGTAGCGCTGGGGTAGGCAAAGGGCAAGGGGTGGGTGTCGGGGTAAACCTCGGAGTAGGCCTAGGACCAGGAGTGGGAGCTGTGGCTAGGGGTAGGGATGGGGGTGGGCCTATGGGTAGGGGGAGCTGTAGGGACAGGGGTAGGGGTGGGACCAGAGGTAGTGCTAGGCGTAGGCCTAGGGCGAGGGGTAGTGCTCGGGGTAACCTAACACTAACCCTAACCCTATTACTAGCCCTAACCCAAACCCTAACCCTAACACCAACCCTAACCCTATCCCTAATGCTAACCCTAACCCTATACCTAACACCAACCCTAACCCTAACCCTAACCCTAACCCTAACACCAACCCTAACCCTAACCCTAACAAGGGCAAGGTGTACTGGTCAGCGACGGGCAAGTTCTAGGCCTCGGACGAGAGGGAGCCATGGGCGTTGGTCTCGGGCCCGAGCTATGGCTAGTGGAAACGGTAGGCGTAGCGCTGGGGTAGGCAAAGGGCAAGGGGTGGGTGTCGAGGTAAACCTCGGTGTAGGCCTAGGGCCAGGAGTGGGAGCTGTGGCTAGGGTTAGAGGTGGGGGTGGACCTATGGGTAGGGGGAGCTGTAGGGCCAGGGGTAGTGGTAGGACCAGGGGTAGTGCTAGGCGTAGGCCTAGGGCGAGGGGTAGTGCTCGGGGTAACCTAACCCTAACCCTAACCCTAACCCTAACACTAACCCTAACCCTAACCCTAACCCTAACACCAACCCTAACCCTAACCCTAACCCTAACCCTAACCCTAACCCTATACCTAACACCAACCCTAAACCTAACCCTAACTCTAACCCTAACACCAACCCTCACCCTAACCCTAACCCTAACCCTAACCCTATACCTAACACCAACCCTAACCCTAACCCTAACCCTAACACCAACCCTAACCCTAACCCTAACCCTAACCCTAACACCAACCCTAAACCTAAACCTAACCCTAACCCTAACACCAACTCTAACCCTAATCCTAAACCTAATCCTAACCCTAACACCAACCCTAACCCTAACCCTAACCCTAACCCTAACACCAACCCTAACCCTAACCCTAACCCTAACCCTAACCCTAACCCTATGCCTAACACGAACCCTAACCCTAACCCTAACCCTAACACCAACCCTAACCCTAACCCTAACCCTAACCCTAAACCTAACACCAACCCTAACCCTAACCCAAACACTAACCCTAACACCAACCCTAACCCTAACCCTAACCCTAACCCTAACACCAACCCTAACCCTAACCCTAACCCTAACACTAACCCTAACCCTAACCCTAACACCAACCCTAACCCTAACCCTAACCCTAACCCTAACACCAACCCTAACCCTAACCCTAACCCTAACTCTAACCCTAACCCTAACCCTAACACCAACCCTAACCCTAACCCTAACCCTAACCCTAACACCAACCCTAACCCTAACCCTAATTCTAACCCTAACCCTATGCCTAACACCAACACTAACCCTAACCCTAACCCTAACCCTAACACCAACCACAACCCTAACCCTAAAACTAACACTAACCCTAACCCTAACCCTTACACCAACCCTAACCCTAACCCTAACCCTAACACCAACCCTAACCCTAACCCTAACCCTAACTCTAACCCTAACCCTAACCCTAACACCAACCCTAACCCTAACCCTAACCCTAACCCTAACACCAACCCTAACCCTAACCCTAACCCTAACTCTAAACCTAACCCTAACCCTAACACCAACCCTAACCCTAAACCTAACCCTAACCCTAACACCAACCCTAACCCTAACCCTAACCCTAACCCTAACCCTATGCCTAACACCAACACTAACCCTAACCCTAACCCTAACACCAACCCTAACCCTAATCCTAACCCTAATCCTAACCCTAACCCTAACCCTAACCCTAACACTAACCCTAACCCTAACCCTAACCCTAACACCAACCCTAACCCTAACCCTAAACATAACCCTAACCCTATACCTAACACCAACCCTAACCCTAACCCTAACACTAACCCTAACCCTAACCCTAACACCAACCCTAACCCTAACCCTAACCCTAACCCTAACACCAACCCTAACCCTAACCCTAAACCTAACTCTAACCCTAACACTAACCCTAACACCAACCCTAACCCTAACCCTAACCCTAACCCTAACACCAACCCTAACCCTAACCCTAACCCTAACCCTAACCCTATGCCTAACACCAACACTAACCCTAACCCTAAACCTAACCCTAACACCAACCCTAACCCTAATCCTAACCCTAACCCTAACCCTAACCATAACACTAACCCTAACCCTAACCCTAACCCTAACACCAAAACTAACCCTAACCCTAACCCTAACCCTAACCCTATACCTAACACCAACCCTAACCCTAACCCTAACCCTAACCCTAACACCAACCCTAACACTAACCCTAACCCTAACCCTAACCGTAACACCAACCCTAACCCTAATCCTAACCCTAAATCTAACCCTAACCCTACCCCTAACCCTAACCCTAACACCAACCCTAACCCTAACCCTAACCCTAACCCTAACCCTAAACCTAACACCAACCCTAACCCTAACCCTAACCCTAAACCCTAATCGTAACCCTAACCCTAACCCTAACACTAACACTAACCCTAACCCTAACCCTAACCCTAACCCCAAACCTAACCCTAACCCTAACCCTAATCCTAACCCTATACCTAACACCAACCCTAACCCTAACTCTAACCCTAACCCTAACACCAACCCTAACCCTAACCCTAAACCTAACACCAACCATAACCCTAACCCTAACCTTAACACCAACCCTAACCCTAGCCCTAACCCTAAACCCTAATCCTAACCCTAACCCTAACCCTAACCCTAACCCTAACCCTAACCCTAACAAGGGCAAGGTGTAGTGGTCAGCGACGGGCAAGTTCTAGGCCTCGGACTAGAAGGAGCCATGTGCGTTGGTCTAGGGCCCGAGCTAGGGCTAGTGAGAGCGGTAGGCGTAGCGCTGGGGTAGGCATAGGGCAAGGGGTGGGTGTCCAGGTAAACCTCGGAGTACGCCTAGGGCCAGGAGTGTGAGCTGTGGCTAGTGGTAGGGTTGGGGGTGGGCCTATGGGTAGGGGGAGCTGTAGGGCCAGGGGTAGTGGTAGTACCAGAGGTAGTGCTAGGCGTAGGCCTAGGGCGAGGGGTAGTGCTCGGGGTAGGGTTAGTTGAAGGGCTAGTGTTTGGCAGAGGCCCACAGGCAGTGTTAGGGTTAGGGCTCATGTTAAGCCTAGGACTAGTGGTAGTGGTAGGGGTTGGACGAGGACTAAAGGTAGGTGTCACGAAATGGCTCCGGGTAGTCCTAGGACTCAGAACGGATGTAGGGCTGGATTAGGGTGTGGCTAATGGTGGGTCCAGGGTGATTTCGTAGGACATGGGTTAGTGCTCTGGCTATCGGTAGGGCAAGGTGTACCGGTTGGCGACGGGCAAGTGCTAGGCTTCGGACTAGAGTGAGCACTGGGCGTTGGGCTAGGGCCCGAGGTACGGCTAGTGGGCGCGATAGGCGTAGCGCTGGGGTAGGCAAAGGGCAAGGGGTGGGTGTCGGTGTAAACCTCGGAGTAGGCCTAGGACCAGGAGTGGGAGTTGTGGCTAGGGGTAGGGATGGGGGTGGGCCTATGGGTAGGGGGATCTGTAGGGACAGGGGTAGGGGTAGGACCAGAGGTAGTGCTAGGCGTAGGCCTAGGGCGAGGGGTAGTGCTCGGGGTAACCTAACCCTAAGCCTAACCCTAACCCTAACCCTAACCCTATCACCAACACTAACCCTAACCCTAACCCTATACCTAACACCAACCCTAACCCTAACCCTAACCCTAACCCTAACACCAACCCTAACCCTAACCCTAACCCTAACCCTAACCCTAACCCTATACCTAACACCAACCCTAACCCTAACCCTAAACCCTAACCCTAACCCTAACCCTAACCCTAACCCTAACAAGGGCAAGGTGTACTGGTCAGCGACGGGCAAGTTCTAGGCCTCGGACGAGAGGGAGCCATGGGCGTTGGTCTCGGGCCCGAGCTATGGCTAATGGAAACGGTAGGCGTAGTGCTGGGGTAGGCATAGGGCAAGGGGTGGGTGTCGAGGTAAACCTCGGTGTAGGCCTAGGGCCAGGAATGGGAGCTGTGGCTAGGGGTAGGGGTGGGGGTGGACCTATGGGTAGGGGGAGCTGTAGGGCCAGGGGTAGTGGTAGGACCAGCGGTAGTGCTAGGCGTAGGCCTAGGGCGAGGGGTAGTGCTCGGGGTAACCTAACCCTAACTCTAACCCTAACCCTAACACTAACCCTAACCCTAACCCTAACCCTAACACCAACCCTAACCCTAACCCTAACCCTAACCCTAACCCTAACCCTATACCTAACACCAACCCTAACCCTAACCCTAACCCTAACCCTAACACCAACCCTAACCCTAACCCTAACCCTAACCCTAACACTAACCATAACCCTAACACCAACCCTAACCCTAACCTTAACCCGAACCCTAACACCAACCTTAAACCTAATCCTAACCCTAACCCTAACCCTAACACCAACCCTAACCCTAACCCTAACCCTAACCCTAACACCAACCCTAACCCTAACCCTAACCCTAACCCTATGCCTAACACGAACCCTAACCCTAACCCTATGCCTAACACGAACCCTAACCCTAACCCTAACCCTAACCATAACCCTAACACCAACTCTAACCCTAACCCTAACCCTAACCCTAACACCAACCCTAACCCTAACCCTAACCCTAACACCAACCCTAACCCTAATCCTAACCCTAACCCTAACCCTAACACCAACCCTAACCCTAACCCTAACCCTAACCCTAACCCTAACCCTATGCCTAACACGAACCCTAACCCTAAACCACACCCTAACCCTAACACCAACCCTAACCCTAATCCTAACCCTAACCCTAACCCTAACCCTAACACTAACCCTAACCCTAACCCTAACCCTAACACCAACCCTAACCCTAACCCTAATCCTAAACCTAAACCTAACACCAACCCTAACCCTAACCCAAACCCTAATCCTAACACCAACCCTAACCCTAACCCTAACCCTAACCCTAACCCTAACACCAACCCTAACCCTAACCCTAACCCTAACTCTAACCCTAACCCTAACCCTAACACCAACCCTAACCCTAACCCTAACCCTAACTCTAACACAAATCCTAACCCTAATCCTAACCCTAACCCTAACCCTAACCCTAACCCTAACCCTAACACCAACCCTAACCCTAACCCTAACACCAACCCTAACCCTAATCCTAACCCTAACCCTAACCCTAACCCTAACACCAACCCTAACCCTAACCCTAACACCAACCCTAACCCTAAACCTAACCCTAACCCTAACCCTAACACCAACCCTAACCCTAACCCTAACCCTAACCCTAACCCTAACCCTATGCCTAACACAAACCCTAACCCTAAACCTAACCCTAACCCTAACACCAACCCTAACCCTAATCCTAACCCTAACCCTAACCCTAACCCTAACACTAACCCTAACCCTAACCCTAACCCTAACCATAACACCAACCCTAACCCTAACCCTAACCCTAACCCTAACCCTATACCTAACACCAACCCTAACCCTAACCCTAACCCTAACCCTAACCGTAACCCTAACCCTAACCCTAAACCTAAACCTAACACCAACCCTAACCCTAACCCTAACCCTAACCCTAACACCAACCCTAACCCTAACCCTAACCCTAAACCCTAATCCTAACCCTAACCTTAACCCTAACTCTAACCCTAACCCTAACAAGGGCAAGGTGTACTGGTCAGCGACGGGCAAGTTCTAGGCCTCGGACTAGAAGGAGCCATGGGCGTTGGTCTAGGGCCCGAGCTAGGGCTAGTGAGAGCGGTAGGCGTAGCGCTGGGGTAGGCATAGGGCAAGGGGTGGGTGTCGAGGTAAACCTCGGAGTAGGCCTAGGGCCAGGAGTGGGAGCTGTGGCTAGTGGTAGGGTTGGGGATGGGCCTATGGGTAGGGGGAGCTGTAGGGCCAGGGGTAGTGGTAAGACCAGAGGTAGTGCTAGGCGTAGGCCTAGGGCGAGGGGTAGTGCTCGGGGTAGGGTTAGTTGAAGGGCTAGTGTTTGGCAGAAGCCCACGGGCAGTGTTAGGGTTAGGGCTCATGTTAAGCCTAGGACTAGTGGTAGTGGTAGGGGTTGGCCGAGGACTAGGGGTAGGTGTCACGAAATGGCTCCGGGTAGTCCTAGGACTCCGAACGGATGTAGGGCTGATTAGGGTTTGGCTAATGGTGGGTCCAGGGTGATTTCATGGGACACGGGTTAGTGCTCTGGCTATAGGTAGGGCAAGGTGTACCGGTTGGCGACGGGCAAGTGCTAGGCTTCGGACTAGAGTGAGCACTGGGCGTTGGTCTAGGGCCCGAGGTAGGGCTAGTGGGAGCGGTAGGCGTAGCGCTGGGGTAGGCAAAGGGCAAGGGGTGGGTGTCGGGGTAAACCTCGGAGTAGGCCTAGGACCAGGAGTGGGAGCTGTGGCTAGGGGTAGAGATGGGGGTGGGCCTATGGGTAGGGGGTGCTGTAGGGACAGGGGTAGGGGTAGGACCAGAGGTAGTGCTAGGCGTAGGCCTAGGGCGAGGGGTAGTGCTCGGTGTAACCTAACCCTAACCCTAACCCTAACACTAACACTAATCGTAACCCTAACCCTAACCCTAACACCAACCCTAAACCTAACCCTAACCCTAACCCTAACCCTATACCTAACACCAACCCTAACCCTTACCCTAACCCTAACCCTAACACCAACCCTAACCCTAACCCTAACCCTAACCCTAACCCTAAAACCAACCCTAACCCTAATCCTAACCCTAACCCTAACCCTAACACCAACCCTAACCCTAACCATAACCCTAACCCTAACACGAACCCTAACCCTAACCCTAACCCTAACCCTAACCCTAACCCTAACCCTATGCCTAACACGAACCCTAACCCTTACCCTAACCCTAACACCAACCTAACCCTAACCCTAACCCTAACCCTAAACCTAACACCAACCCTAACCCTAACCCAAACACTAACCCTAACACCAACCCTAACCCTAACCCTAACCCTAACCCTAACACCAACCCTAACCCTAACCCTAACACTAACCCTAACCCTAACCCTAACACCAACCCTAACCCTAACCCTAACTCTAACCCTAAACCTAACACCAACCCTAACCCTAACCCAAACACTAACCCTAACACCAACCCTAACCCTAACCCTAACCCTAACCCTAACACCAACCCTAACCCTAACCCTAACCCTAACACTAACCCTAACCCTAACCCTAACCCTAACCCTAACACCAACCATAACCCTAACCCTAACCCTAACATTAACCCTAACCCTAACCCTAACACCAACCCTAACCCTAACCCTAACCCTAACCCTAACACCAACCCTAACCCTAACCCTAACCCTAACTCTAACCCTAACCCTAACCCTAACCCTAACCCTAACCCTAACACCAACCCTAACCCTAACCCTAACCCTAACCCTAACCCTATGCCTAACACCAACCCTAACCCTAACCCTAACCCTAACCCTAACACCAACCCTAACCCTAATCCTAACCCTAACCCTAACCCTAACCCTAACCCTAACCCTAACACTAACCCTAACCCTAACCCTAACCCTAACACCAACCCTAACCCTAACCCTAAACATAACCCTAACCCTATACCTAACACCAACCCTAACCCTAACCCTAACACTAACCCTAACCCTAACCCTAACACCAACCCTAACCCTAACCCTAACCCTAACACCAACCCTAACCCTAACACTAAACCTAACTCTAACCCTAACCCTAACCCTAACACCAACCCTAACCCTAACCCTAACCCTAACCCTAACCCTAACCCTAACACCAACCCTAACCCTAACCCTAACCCTAACCCTAACCCTAACCCTATGCCTAACACCAACACTAACCCTAACCCTAACCCTAACCCTATCACCAACCCTAACCCTAATCCTAACCCTAACCCTAACCCTAACACTAACCCTAACCCTAACCCTAACCCTAACACCAACCCTAACCCTAACCCTAACCCTAACCCTAACCCTATACCTAACACCAACCCTAACCCTAACCCTAACCCTAACCCTAACACCAACCCTAACACTAACCCTAACCCTAACCCTAACCGTAACACCAACCCTAACCCTAACCGTAACACCAACCCTAACCCTAACCCTAACCCTAACCCTAACCCTAACCCTAACCCCAACCCTAACCGTAACACCAACCCTAACCCTAACCCTAAACCTAACCCTAACCCTAACCCCAACCCTAACCCTAACCCTAACCCTAACCATAACACCAAACCTAACCCTAACCCTAACCCTAAACCCTAATCCTAACCCTAACCCTAACCCTAACACTAACACTAACCCTAACCCTAACCCTAACCCTAACCCCAACCCTAACCCTAACCCTAACCCTAACCCTAACCCTATACCTAACACCAACCCTAACCCTAACCCTAACCCTAACCCTAACACCAACCCTAACCCTAACCCTAACCCTAACCCTAACCCTAACCCTAACCCTAACCATAACCCTAACACCAACCCTAACCCTAACCCTAACCCTAACCCTAACACCAACCCTAACCCTAATCCTAACCCTAACCCTAACCCTAACACCAACCCTAACCCTAACCCTAACCCTAACCCTAACACCAACCCTAACCCTAACCCTAACCCTAACCCTAACCCTATGCCTAACACGAACCCTAACCCTAACCCTATGCCTAACACGAACCCTAACCCTAACCCTAACCCTAACCATAACCCTAACACCAACCCTAACCCTAACCCTAACCCTAACCCTAACACCAACCCTAACCCTAACCCTAACCCTAACACCAACCCTAACCCTAATCCTAACCCTAACACTAACCCTAACACCAACCCTAACCCTAACCCTAACCTTAACCCTAACCCTAACCCTAAACCTATGCCTAACACGAACCCTAACCCTAAACCTAACCCTAACCCTAACACCAACCCTAACCCTAATCCTAACCCTAACCCTAACCCTAACCCTAACACTAACCCTAACCCTAACCCTAACCCTAACACCAACCCTAACCCTAACCCTAACCCTAAACCTAAACCTAACACCAACCCTAACCCTAACCCAAACCCTAACCCTAACACCAACCCTAACCCTAACCCTAACCCTAACCCTAACCCTAACACCAACCCTAACCCTAACCCTAACCCTAACTCTAACCCTAACCCTAACCCTAACACCAACCCTAACCCTAACCCTAACCCTAACCCTAACACAAATCCTAACCCTAATCCTAACCCTAACCCTAACCCTTACCCTAACACCAACCCTAAACCTAACCCTAACCCTAACACCAACCCTAACCCTAATCCTAACCCTAACCCTAACCCTAACACCAACCCTAACCCTAACCCTAACCCTAACCCTAACACCACCCCTAACCCTAACCCTAACCCTAACCCTAACCCTAACCCTATGCCTAACACGAACCCTAACCCTAAACCTAACCCTAACCCTAACACCAACCCTAACCCTAATCCTAACCCTAACCCTAACCCTAACCCTAACACTAACCCTAACCCTAACCCTAAACCTAACACCAACCCTAACCCTAACCCTAACCCTAACCCTATACCTAACACCAACCCTAACCCTAACCCTAACCCTAACCCTAACCCTAACCGTAACCCTAACCCTAACCCTAAACCTAAACCTAACACCAACCCTAACCCTAACCCTAACCCTAACACCAACCCTAACCCTAACCCTAACCCTAAACCCTAATCCTAACTCTAACCTTAACCCTAACCCTAACCCTAACCCTAACAAGGGCAAGGTGTACTGGTCAGCGACGGGCAAGTTCTAGGCCTCGGACTAGAAGGAGCCATATGCGTTGGTCTAGGGCCCGAGCTAGGGCTAGTGAGAGAGGTAGGCGTAGCGCTGGGGTAGGCATAGGACAAGGGGTAGGTGTCGAGGTAAACCTCGGAGTAGGCCTAGGGTCAGGAGTGGGAGCTGTGGCTAGTTGTAGGGTTGGGGATGGGCCTATGGGTAGGGGGAGCTGTAGGGCCAGGGGTAGTGGTAGGACCAGAGGTAGTGCTAGGCGTAGGCCTAGGGCGAGGGGTAGTGCTCGGGGTAGGGTTAGTTGAAGGGCTAGTGTTTGGCAGAGGCCCACGGGCAGTGTTAGGGTTAGGGCTCATGTTAAGCCAAGGACTAGTGGTAGTGGTAGGGGTTGGCCGAGGACTAGGGGTAGGTGTCACGAAATGGCTCCGGGTACTCCTAGGACTCCGAACGGATGTAGGGCTGATTAGAGTGTGGCTAATGGTGGGTCCAGGGTGATTTCGTAGGACACGGGTTAGTGCTCTGGCTATAGGTAGGGCAAGGTGTACCGGTTGGCGACAGGCAAGTGCTAGGCTTCGGACTAGAGTGAGCACTGGGCGTTGGTCTAGGGCCCGAGGTAGGGCTAGTGGGAGCGGTAGGCGTAGCGCTGGGGTAGGCAAAGGGCAAGGGGTAAGGGTCGGGGTAAACCTCGGAGTAGGCCTAGGACCAGGAGTGGGAGCTGTGGCTAGGGGTAGAGATGGGGGTGGGCCTATGGGTAGGGGGAGCTGTAGGGACAGGGGTAGGGGTAGGACCAGAGGTAGTGCTAGGCGTAGGCCTAGGGCGAGGGGTAGTGCTCGGGGTAACCTAACCCTAACCCTAACCCTAACCCTAACACTAACCCTAACCCTAACCCTAACCCTAACACCAACCCTAACCATAACCCTAACCCTAACCCTATACCTAACACCAACCCTAACCCTAACCCTAACACCAACCCTAACCCTAACCCTAACCCTAACCCTATACCTAACACCAACCCTAACCCTAACCCTAACACCAACCCTAACCCTAACCCTAACCCTAACCCTAACCCTAACCCTAACACCAAACCTAAACCTAAAACTAACCCTAACCCTAACACCAACCCTAACCCTAATCCTAACCCTAACCCTAACCCTAACACCAACCCTAACCCTAACCATAACCCTAACCCTAACACCAACCCTAACCCTAACCCTAACCCTAACCCTAACCCTATGCCTAACACCAACCCTAACCCTAACCCTAACCCTAACCCTAACCCTAACCCTAACCCTAACCCTAACCCTAACACTAACCCTAACCCTAACCCTAACCCTAACACCAACCCTAACCCTAACCCTAACCCTAAACCTAAACCTAACACCAACCCAAACCCTAACCCAAACCCTAATCCTAACACCAACCCTAACCCTAACCCTAACCCTAACACCAACCCTAACCCTAACCCTAACCCTAACTCTAACCCTAACCCTAACCCTAACACAAACCCTAACCCTAAACCTAACCCTAACCCTAACACCAACCCTAACCCTAATCCTAACCCTAACCCTAACCCTAACCCTAACACTAACCCTAACCCTAACCCTAACCCTAACCCTAACACCAACCCTAACCCTAACCCTAACCCTAACCCTAACCCTATACCTAACACCAACCCTAACCCTAACCCTAACCCTAACCCTAACCGTAACCCTAACCCTAACCCTAAACCTAAACCTAACACCAACCCTAACCCTAACCCTAACCCTAACCCTAACACCAACCCTAACCCTAACCCTAACCCTAAACCCTAATCCTAACCCTAACCTTAACCCTAACTCTAACCCTAACCCTAACAAGGGCAAGGTGTACTGGTCAGCGACGGGCAAGTTCTAGGCCTCGGACTAGAAGGAGCCATGGGCGTTGGTCTAGGGCCCGAGCTAGGGCTAGTGAGAGCGGTAGGCGTAGCGCTGGGGTAGGCATAGGGCAAGGGGTGGGTGTCGAGGTAAACCTCGGAGTAGGCCTAGGGCCAGGAGTGGGAGCTGTGGCTAGTGGTAGGGTTGGGGATGGGCCTATGGGTAGGGGGAGCTGTAGGGCCAGGGGTAGTGGTAGGACCAGAGGTAGTGCTAGGCGTAGGCCTAGGGCGAGGGGTAGTGCTCGGGGTAGGGTTAGTTGAAGGGCTAGTGTTTGGCAGAAGCCCACGGGCAGTGTTAGGGTTAGGGCTCATGTTAAGCCTAGGACTAGTGGTAGTGGTAGGGGTTGGCCGAGGACTAAAGGTAGGTGTCACGAAATGGCTCCGGGTAGTCCTAGGACTCCGAACGGATGTAGGGCTGATTAGGGTTTGGCTAATGGTGGGTCCAGGGTGATTTCGTAGGACACGGGTTAGTGCTCTGGCTATAGGTAGGGCAAGGTGTACCGGTTGGCGACGGGCAAGTGCTAGGCTTCGGACTAGAGTGAGCACTGGGCGTTGGTCTAGGGCCCGAGGTAGGGCTAGTGGGAGCGGTAGGCGTAGCGCTGGGGTAGGCAAAGGGCAAGGGGTGGGTGTCGGGGTAAACCTCGGAGTAGGCCTAGGACCAGGAGTGGGAGCTGTGGCTAGGGGTAGAGATGAGGGTGGGCCTATGGGTAGGGGGTGCTGTAGGGACAGGGGTAGGGGTAGGACCAGAGGTAGTGCTAGGCGTAGGCCTAGGGCGAGGGGTAGTGCTCGGTGTAACCTAACCCTAACCCTAACCCTAACCCTAACACTAACACTAATCGTAACCCTAACCCTAACCCTAACACCAACCCTAAACCTAACCCTAACCCTAACCCTAACCCTATACCTAACACCAACCCTAACCCTAACCCTAACCCTAACCCTAACACCAACCCTAACCCTAACCCTAACCCTAACCCTAACCCTAAAACCAACCCTAACCCTAATCCTAACCCTAACCCTAACCCTAACACCAACCCTAACCCTAACCATAACCCTAACCCTAACACCAACCCTAACCCTAACCCTAACCCTAACCCTAACCCTAACCCTAACCCTATGCCTAACACGAACCCTAACCCTAACCCTAACCCTAACACCAACCCTAACCCTAACCCTAACCCTAACCCTAAACCTAAAACCAACCCTAACCCTAACCCAAACACTAACCCTAACACCAACCCTAACCCTAACCCTAACCCTAACCCTAACACCAACCCTAACCCTAACCCTAACCCTAACACTAACCCTAACCCTAACCCTAACACCAACCCTAACCCTAACCCTAACTCTAACCCTAAACCTAACACCAACCCTAACCCTAACCCAAACACTAACCCTAACACCAACCCTAACCCTAACCCTAACCCTAACCCTAACACCAACCCTAATCCTAACCCTAACCCTAACACTAACCCTAACCCTAACCCTAACCCTAACCCTAACCCTAACACCAACCCTAACCCTAACCCTAACCCTAACATTAACCCTAACCCTAACCCTAACACCAACCCTAACCCTAACCCTAACCCTAACCCTAACACCAACCCTAACCCTAACCCTAACCCTAACTCTAACCCTAACCCTAACCCTAACCCTAACCCTAACCCTAACACCAACCCTAACCCTAACCCTAACCCTAACCCTAACCCTATGCCTAACACCAACACTAACCCTAACCCTAACCCTAACCCTAACACCAACCCTAACCCTAATCCTAACCCTAACCCTAACCCTAACCCTAACACTAACCCTAACCCTAACCCTAACCCTAACACCAACCCTAACCCTAACCCTAAACATAACCCTAACCGTATACCTAACACCAACCCTAACCCTAACCCTAACACTAACCCTAACCCTAACCCTAACACCAACCCTAACCCTAACCCTAACCCTAACCCTAACACCAACCCTAACCCTAACACTAAACCTAACTCTAACCCTAACCCTAACCCTAACACCAACCCTAACCCTAACCCTAACCCTAACCCTAACCCTAACACCAACCCTAACCCTAACCCTAACCCTAACCCTAACCCTATGCCTAACACCACACTAACCCTAACCCTAACCCTAACCCTATCACCAACCCTAACCCTAATCCTAACCCTAACCCTAACCCTAACACTAACCCTAACCCTAACCCTAACCCTAACACCAACCCTAACCCTAACCCTAACCCTAACCCTATACCTAACACCAACCCTAACCCTAACCCTAACACCAACCCTAACACTAACCCTAACCCTAACCCTAACCGTAACACCAACCCTAACCCTAACCGTAACACCAACCCTAACCCTAACCCGAACCCTAACCCTAACCCTAACCCTAACCCCAACCCTAACCCTAACACCAACCCTAACCCTAACCCTAACCCTAACCCTAACCCTAACCCCAACCCTAACCCTAACCCTAACCCTAACCCTAACCATAACACCAAACCTAACCCTAACCCTAACCCTAAACCCTAATCCTAACCCTAACCCTAACCCTAACACTAACACTAACCCTAACCCTAACCCTAACCCTAACCCCAACCCTAACCCTAACCCTAACCCTAACCCTAACCCTATACCTAACACCAACCCTAACCCTAACCCTAACCCTAAACCTAACACCAACCCTAACCCTAACCCTAACCCTAACCCTAACCCTAACCCTAACCCTAACCATAACCCTAACACCAACCCTAACCCTAACCCTAACCCTAACCCTAACACCAACCCTAACCCTAATCCTAACCCTAACCCTAACCCTAACACCAACCCTAACCCTAACCCTAACCCTAACCCTAACACCAACCCTAACCCTAACCCTAACCCTAACCCTAACCCTATGCCTAACACGAACCCTAACCCTAACCCTATGCCTAACACGAACCCTAACCCTAACCCTAACCCTAACCATAACCCTAACACCAACCCTAACCCTAACCCTAACCCTAACCCTAACCCTAACACCAACCCTAACCCTAACCCTAACCCTAACACCAACCCTAACCCTAATCCTAACCCTAACACTAACCCTAACACCAACCCTAACCCTAACCCTAACCTTAACCCTAACCCTAACCCTAAACCTATGCCTAACACGAACCCTAACCCTAAACCTAACCCTAACCCTAACACCAACCCTAACCCTAATCCTAACCCTAACCCTAACCCTAACCCTAACACTAACCCTAACCCTAACCCTAACCCTAACACCAACCCTAACCCTAACCCTAACCCTAAACCTAAACCTAACACCAACCCTAACCCTAACCCAAACCCTAACCCTAACACCAACCCTAACCCTAACCCTAACCCTAACCCTAACCCTAACCCTAACACCAACCCTAACCCTAACCCTAACCCTAACTCTAACCCTAACTTTAACCCTAACACCAACCCTAACCCTAACCCTAACCCTAACCCTAACACAAATCCTAACCCTAATCCTAACCCTAACCCTAACCCTAACCCTAACACCAACCCTAACCCTAACCCTAACCCTAACACCAACCCTAACCCTAATCCTAACCCTAACCCTAACCCTAACACCAACCCTAACCTAACCCTAACCCTAACCCTAACACCACCCCTAACCCTAACCCTAACCCTAACCCTAACCCTAACCCTATGCCTAACACGAACCCTAACCCTAAACCTAACCCTAACCCTAACACCAACCCTAACCCTAATCCTAACCCTAACCCTAACCCTAACCCTAACACTAACCCTAACCCTAACCCTAAACCTAACACCAACCCTAACCCTAACCCTAACCCTAACCCTATACCTAACACCAACCCTAACCCTAACCCTAACCCTAACCCTAACCCTAACCGTAACCCTAACCCTAACCCTAAACCTAAACCTAACACCAACCCTAACCCTAACCCTAACCCTAACCCTAACACCAACCCTAACCCTAACCCTAACCCTAAACCCTAATCCTAACCCTAACCTTAACCCTAACCCTAACCCTAACCCTAACAAGGGCAAGGTGTACTGGTCAGCGACGGGCAAGTTCTAGGCCTCGGACTAGAAGGAGCCATGTGCGTTGGTCTAGGGCCCGAGCTAGGGCTAGTGAGAGAGGTAGGCGTAGCGCTGGGGTAGGCATAGGACAAGGGGTAGGTGTCGAGGTAAACCTCGGAGTAGGCCTAGGGTCAGGAGTGGGAGCTGTGGCTAGTGGTAGGGTTGGGGATGGGCCTATGGGTAGGGGGAGCTGTAGGGCCAGGGGTAGTGGTAGGACCAGAGGTAGTGCTAGGCGTAGGCCTAGGGCGAGGGGTAGTGCTCGGGGTAGGGTTAGTTGAAGGGCTAGTGTTTGGCAGAGGCCCACGGGCAGTGTTAGGGTTAGGGCTCATGTTAAGCCAAGGACTAGTGGTAGTGGTAGGGGTTGGCCGAGGACTAGAGGTAGGTGTCACGAAATGGCTCCGGGTACTCCTAGGACTCCGAACGGATGTAGGGCTGATTAGGGTGTGGCTAATGGTGGGTCCAGGGTGATTTCGTAGGACACGGGTTAGTGCTCTGGCTATAGGTAGGGCAAGGTGTACCGGTTGGCGACAGGCAAGTGCTAGGCTTCGGACTAGAGTGAGCACTGGGCGTTGGTCTAGGGCCCGAGGTAGGGCTAGTGGGAGCGGTAGGCGTAGCGCTGGGGTAGGCAAAGGGCAAGGGGTGGGGGTCGGGGTAAACCTCGGAGTAGGCCTAGGACCAGGAGTGGGAGCTGTGGCTAGGGGTAGAGATGGGGGTGGGCCTATGGGTAGGGGGAGCTGTAGGGACAGGGGTAGGGGTAGGACCAGAGGTAGTGCTAGGCGTAGGCCTAGGGCGAGGGGTAGTGCTCGGGGTAACCTAACCCTAACCCTAACCCTAACCCTAACACTAACCCTAACCCTAACCCTAACCCTAACACCAACCCTAACCCTAACCCTAACCCTAACCCTATGCCTAACACCAACCCTAACCCTAAGCCTAACCCTAACACCAACCCTAACCCTAACCCTAACTCTAACCCAAAACCTAACACCAACCCTAACCCTAATCCAAACACTAACCCTAACACCAACCCTAACCCTAACCCTAACCCTAACCCTAAAACCAAACCTAACCCTAACCCTAACCCTAACTCTAACCCTAACCCTAACCCTAACACCAACCCTAACCCTAACCCTAACCCTAACCCTAACCCTAACTCTAACCCTAACCCTAACCCTAACACCAACCCTAACCCTAACCCTAACCCTAACCCTAACCCTAACCCTAACCCTAACACCAACCCTAACCCTAACCCTAACCCTAACCCTAACCCTAACTCTAACCCTAACCCTAACCCTAACCCTAACCCTAACTTTAACACCAACCCTAACCCTAACCCTAACCCTAACATTAACCCTAACCCTAACCCTAACACCAACCCTAACCCTAACCCTAACCCTAACCCTAACACCAACCCTAACCCTAACCCTAACCCTAACTCTAACCCTAACCCTAATTCTAACCCTAACCCTAACCCTAACACCAACCCTAAACCTAACCCTAACCCTAACCCTAACCCTATGCCTAACACCAACACTAACCCTAACCCTAACCCTAACCCTAACAGCAACCCTAACCCTAATCCTAACCCTAACCCTAACCCTAACCCTAACCCTAACACTAACCCTAACCCTAACCCTAACCCTAACACCAACCCTAACCCTAACCCTAAACATAACCCTAACCCTATACCTAACACCAACCCTAACCCTAACCCTAACACTAACCCTAACCCTAACCCTAACACCAACCCTAACCCTAACCCTAACCCTAACACCAACCCTAACCCTAACACTAAACCTAACTCTAACCCTAACCCTAACCCTAACACCAACCCTAACCCTAACCCTAACCCTAACCCTAACACCAACCCTAACCCTAACCCTAACCCTAACCCTAACCCTAACCCTATGCCTAACACCAACACTAACC
>NW_027669095.1:20000-35000 GCF_964194185.1 Rhinolophus hipposideros | reverse complement strand
AACCCTAACCCTAACCCCAACCCTAACCCTAACCCTAACCCTAACCCTAACCCTATACCTAACACCAACCCTAACCCTAACCCTAACCCTAACCCTAACACCAACCCTAACCCTAACCCTAACCCTAACCCTAACACCAACCCTAAACCTAACCATAACCCTAACACCAACCCTAACCCGAACCCTAACCCTAACCCTAACACCAACCCTAACCCTAATCCTAACCCTAACCCTAACCCTAACACCAACCCTAACCCTAACCCTAACCCTAACCCTAACACCAACCCTAACCCTAACCCTAACCCTAACCCTAACCCTATGCCTAACACGAACCCTAACCCTAACCCTATGCCTAACACGAACCCTAACCCTAACCCTAACCCTAACCATAACCCTAACACCAACCCTAACCCTAACCCTAACCCTAACCCTAACACCAACCCTAACCCTAACCCTAACCCTAACACCAACCCTAACCCTAATCCTAACCCTAACACTAACCCTAACACCAACCCTAACCCTAACCCTAGCTTAACCCTAACCCTAACCCTAAACCTATGCCTAACACGAACCCTAACCCTAAACCTAACCCTAACCCTAACACCAACCCTAACCCTAATCCTAACCCTAACCCTAACCCTAACCCTAACACTAACCCTAACCCTAACCCTAACCCTAACACCAACCCTAACCCTAACCCTAACCCTAAACCTAAACCTAACACCAACCCTAACCCTAACCCAAACCATAACCCTAACACCAACCCTAACCCTAACCCTAACCCTAACCCTTACCCTAACCCTAACACCAACCCTAACCCTAACCCTAACCCTAACTCTAACCCTAACCCTAACCCTAACACCAACCCTAACCCTAACCCTAACCCTAACCCTAACACAAATCCTAACCCTAATCCTAACCCTAACCCTAACCCTAACCCTAACACCAACCCTAAACCTAACCCTAACCCTAACACCAACCCTAACCCTAATCCTAACCCTAACCCTAACCCTAACACCAACCCTAACCCTAACCCTAACCCTAACCCTAACACCACCCCTAACCCTAACCCTAACCCTAACCCTAACCCTAACACTATGCCTAACACGAACCCTAACCCTAAACCTAACCCTAACCCTAACACCAACCCTAACCCTAATCCTAACCCTAACCCTAACCCTAACACTAACCCTAACCCTAACCCTAAACCTAACACAAACCCTAACCCTAACCCTAACCCTAACCCTATACCTAACACCAACCCTAACCCTAACCCTAACCCTAACCCTAACCCTAACCGTAACCCTAACCCTAACCCTAAACCTAAACCTAACACCAACCCTAACCCTAACCCTAACCCTAACCCTAACACCAACCCTAACCCTAACCCTAACCCTAAACCCTAATCCTAACTCTAACCTTAACCCTAACCCTAACCCTAACCCTAACAAGGGCAAGGTGTACTGGTCAGCGACGGGCAAGTTCTAGGCCTCGGACTATAAGGAGCCATGTGCGTTGGTCTAGGGCCCGAGCTAGGGCTAGTGAGAGAGGTAGGCGTAGCGCTGGGGTAGGCATAGGACAAGGGGTAGGTGTCGAGGTAAACCTCGGAGTAGGCCTAGGGTCAGGAGTGGGAGCTGTGGCTAGTTGTAGGGTTGGGGATGGGCCTATGGGTAGGGGGAGCTGTAGGGCCAGGGGTAGTGGTAGGACCAGAGGTAGTGCTAGGCGTAGGCCTAGGGCGAGTGGTAGTGCTCGGGGTAGGGTTAGTTGAAGGGCTAGTGTTTGGCAGAGGCCCACGGGCAGTGTTAGGGTTAGGGCTCATGTTAAGCCAAGGACTAGTGGTAGTGGTAGGGGTTGGCCGAGGACTAGGGGTAGGTGTCACGAAATGGCTCCGGGTACTCCTAGGACTCCGAACGGATGTAGGGCTGATTAGAGTGTGGCTAATGGTGGGTCCAGGGTGATTTCGTAGGACACGGGTTAGTGCTCTGGCTATAGGTAGGGCAAGGTGTACCGGTTGGCGACAGGCAAGTGCTAGGCTTCGGACTAGAGTGAGCACTGGGCGTTGGTCTAGGGCCCGAGGTAGGGCTAGTGGGAGCGGTAGGCGTAGCGCTGGGGTAGGCAAAGGGCAAGGGGTGGGGGTCGGGGTAAACCTCGGAGTAGGCCTAAGACCAGGAGTGGGAGCTGTGGCTAGGGGTAGAGATGGGGGTGGGCCTATGGGTAGGGGGAGCTGTAGGGACAGGGGTAGGGGTAGGACCAGAGGTAGTGCTAGGCGTAGGCCTAGGGCGAGGGGTAGTGCTCGGGGTAACCTAACCCTAACCCTAACCCTAACCCTAACACTAACCCTAACCCTAACCCTAACCCTAACACCAACCCTAACCATAACCCTAACCCTAACCCTATACCTAACACCAACCCTAACCCTAACCCTAACACCAACCCTAACCCTAACCCTAACCCTAACCCTATACCTAACACCAACCCTAACCCTAACCCTAACACCAACCCTAACCCTAACCCTAACCCTAACCCTAACCCTAACCCTAACCCTAACCCTAACACCAACCCTAAACCTAAAACTAACCCTAACCCTAACACCAACCCTAACCCTAATCCTAACCCTAACCCTAACCCTAACACCAACCCTAACCCTAACCATAACCCTAACCCTAACACCAACCCTAACCCTAACCCTAACCCTAACCCTAACCCTATGCCTAACACCAACCCTAACCCTAACCCTAACCCTAACCCTAACCCTAACCCTAACCCTAACCCTAACCCTAACACTAACCCTAACCCTAACCCTAACCCTAACACCAACCCTAACCCTAACCCTAACCCTAAACCTAAACCTAACACCAACCCTAACCCTAACCCAAACCCTAATCCTAACACCAACCCTAACCCTAACCCTAACCCTAACCCTAACCCTAACACCAACCCTAACCCTAACCCTAACCCTAACTCTAACCCTAACCCTAACCCTAACACCAACCCTAACCCTAACCCTAACCCTAACTCTAACACAAATCCTAACCCTAATCCTAACCCTAACCCTAACCCTAACCCTAACCCTAACCCTAACACCAACCCTAACCCTAACCCTAACACCAACCCTAACCCTAATCCTAACCCTAACCCTAACCCTAACACCAACCCTAAACCTAACCCTAACCCTAACACCAACCCTAACCCTAATCCTAACCCTAACCCTAACCCTAACCCTAACACTAACCCTAACCCTAACCCTAACCCTAACCCTAACACCAACCCTAACCCTAACCCTAACCCTAACCCTAACCCTATACCTAACACCAACCCTAACCCTAACCCTAACCCTAACCCTAACCGTAACCCTAACCCTAACCCTAAACCTAAACCTAACACCAACCCTAACCCTAACCCTAACCCTAACCCTAACACCAACCCTAACTCTAACCCTAACCCTAAACCCTAATCCTAACCCTAACCTTAACCCTAACTCTAACCCTAACCCTAACAAGGGCAAGGTGTACTGGTCAGCGACGGGAAAGTTCTAGGCCTCGGACTAGAAGGAGCCATGGGCGTTGGTCTAGGGCCCGAGCTAGGGCTAGTGAGAGCGGTAGGCGTAGCGCTGGGGTAGGCATAGGGCAAGGGGTGGGTGTCGAGGTAAACCTCGGAGTAGGCCTAGGGCCAGGAGTGGGAGCTGTGGCTAGTGGTAGGGTTGGGGATGGGCCTATGGGTAGGGGGAGCTGTAGGGCCAGGGGTAGTGGTAGGACCAGAGGTAGTGCTAGGCGTAGGCCTAGGGCGAGGGGTAGTGCTCGGGGTAGGGTTAGTTGAAGGGCTAGTGTTTGGCAGAAGCCCACGGGCAGTGTTAGGGTTAGGGCTCATGTTAAGCCTAGGACTAGTGGTAGTGGTAGGGGTTGGCCGAGGACTAGGGGTAGGTGTCACGAAATGGCTCCGGGTAGTCCTAGGACTCCGAACGGATGTAGGGCTGATTAGGGTGTGGCTAATGGTGGGTCCAGGGTGATTTCGTAGGACACGGGTTAGTGCTCTGGCTATAGGTAGGGCAAGGTGTACCGGTTGGCGACGGGCAAGTGCTAGGCTTCGGACTAGAGTGAGCACTGGGCGTTGGTCTAGGGCCCGAGGTAGGGCTAGTGGGAGCGGTAGGCGTAGCGCTGGGGTAGGCAAAGGGCAAGGGGTGGGTGTCGGGGTAAACCTCGGAGTAGGCCTAGGACCAGGAGTGGGAGCTGTGGCTAGGGGTAGAGATGGGGGTGGGCCTATGGGAAGGGGGTGCTGTAGGGACAGGGGTAGGGGTAGGACCAGAGGTAGTGCTAGGCGTAGGCCTAGGGCGAGGGGTAGTGCTCGGTGTAACCTAACCCTAACCCTAACACTAACACTAACACTAATCGTAACCCTAACCCTAACCCTAACACCAACCCTAAACCTAACCCTAACCATAACCCTAACCCTATACCTAACACCAACCCTAACCCTAACCCTAACCCTAACCCTAACACCAACCCTAACCCTAACCCTAACCCTAACCCTAACCCTAAAACCAACCCTAACCCTAATCCTAACCCTAACCCTAACCCTGACACCAACCCTAACCCTAACCATAACCCTAACCCTAACACCAACCCTAACCCTAACCCTAACCCTAACCCTAACCCTAACCCTATGCCTAACACGAACCCTAACCCTAACCCTAACCCTAACACCAACCCTAACCCTAACCCTAACCCTAACCCTAAACCTAAAACCAACCCTAACCCTAACCCAAACACTAACCCTAACACCAACCCTAACCCTAACCCTAACCCTAACCCTAACACCAACCCTAACCCTAACCCTAACCCTAACACTAACCCTAACCCTAACCCTAACACCAACCCTAACCCTAACCCTAACTCTAACCCTAAACCTAACACCAACCCTAACCCTAACCCAAACACTAACCCTAACACCAACCCTAACCCTAACCCTAACCCTAACCCTAACACCAACCTTAACCCTAACCCTAACCCTAACCCTAACACTAACCCTAACCCTAACCCTAACCCTAACCCTAACACCAACCCTAACCCTAACCCTAACCCGAACATTAACCCTAACCCTAACACTAACACCAACCCTAACCCTAACCCTAACCCTAACCCTAACACCAACCCTAACCCTAACCCTAACCCTAACTCTAACCCTAACCCTAACCCTAACCCTAACCCTAACCCTAGCACCAACCCTAACCCTAACCCTAACCCTAACCCTAACCCTATGCCTAACACCAACACTAACCCTAACCCTAACCCTAACCCTAACACCAACCCTAACCCTAATCCTAACCCTAACCCTAACCCTAACACTAACCCTAACCCTAACCCTAACCCTAACACCAACCCTAACCCTAACCCTAAACATAACCCTAACCGTATACCTAACACCAACCCTAACCCTAACCCTAACACTAACCCTAACCCTAACCCTAACACCAACCCTAACCCTAACCCTAACCCTAACCCTAACACCAACCCTAACCCTAACACTAAACCTAACTCTAACCCTAACCCTAACCCTAACACCAACCCTAACCCTAACCCTAACCCTAACCCTAACACCAACCCTAACCCTAACCCTAACCCTAACCCTAACCCTAACCCTAACCCTAACCCTATGCCTAACACCAACACTAACCCTAACCCTAACCCTAACTTTATCACCAACCCTAACCCTAATCCTAACCCTAACCCTAACCCTAACACTAACCCTAACCCTAACCCTAACCCTAACACCAACCCTAACCCTAACCCTAACCCTAACCCTATACCTAACACCAACCCTAACCCTAACCCTAACCCTGACCCTAACACCAACCCTAACACTAACCCTAACCCTAACCCTAACCGTAACACCAACCCTAACCCTAACCGTAACACCAACCCTAACCCTAACCCTAACCCTAACCCTAACCCTAACCCTAACCCCAACCCTAACCCTAACACCAACCCTAACCCTAACCCTAACCCTAACCCTAACCCTAACCCTAACCCCAACCCTAACCCTAACCCTAACCCTAACCATAACACCAAACCTAACCCTAACCCTAACCCTAAACCCTAATCCTAACCCTAACCCTAACCCTAACACTAACACTAACCCTAACCCTAACCCTAACCCTAACCCCAACCCTAACCCTAACACTAACCCTAACCCTAACCCTATACCTAACACCAACCCTAACCCTAACCCTAACCCTAACCCTAACCATAACCCTAACACCAACCCTAACCCTAACCCTAACCCTAACCCTAACACCAACCCTAACCCTAATCCTAACCCTAACCCTAACCCTAACACCAACCCTAACCCTAACCCTAACCCTAACCCTAACACCAACCCTAACCCTAACCCTAACCCTAACCCTAACCCTATGCCTAACACGAACCCTAACCCTAGCCCTATGCCTAACACGAACCCTAACCCTAACCCTAACCCTAACCATAACCCTAACACCAACCCTAACCCTAATCCTAACCCTAACACTAACCCTAACACCAACCCTAACCCTAACCCTAACCTTAACCCTAACCCTAACCCTAAACCTATGCCTAACACGAACCCTAACCCTAAACCTAACCCTAACCCTAACACCAACCCTAACCCTAATCCTAACCCTAACCCTAACCCTAACCCTAACACTAACCCTAACCCTAACCCTAACCCTAACACCAACCCTAACCCTAACCCTAAACCTAAACCTAACACCAACCCTAACCCTAACCCAAACCCTAACCCTAACACCAACCCTAACCCTAACCCTAACCCTAACCCTAACCCTAACACCAACCCTAACCCTAACCCTAACCCTAACTCTAACCCTAACCCTAACCCTAACACCAACCCTAACCCTAACCCTAACCCTAACCCTAACACAAATCCTAACCCTAATCCTAACCCTAACCCTAACCCTAACCCTAACACCAACCCTAACCCTAACCCTAACCCTAACACCAACCCTAACCCTAATCCTAACCCTAACCCTAACCCTAACACCAACCCTAACCCTAACCCTAACCCTAACCCTAACACCACCCCTAACCCTAACCCTAACCCTAACCCTAACCCTAACCCTATGCCTAACACGAACCCTAACCCTAAACCTAACCCTAACCCTAACACCAACCCTAACCCTAATCCTAACCCTAACCCTAACCCTAACCCTAACACTAACCTTAACCCTAACCCTAAACCTAACACCAACCCTAACCCTAACCCTAACCCTAACCCTATACCTAACACCAACCCTAACCCTAACCCTAACCCTAACCCTAACCCTAACCGTAACCCTAACCCTAACCCTAAACCTAAACCTAACACCAACCCTAACCCTAACCCTAACCCTAACCCTAACACCAACCCTAACCCTAACCCTAACCCTAAACCCTAATCCTAACCCTAACCTTAACCCTAACCCTAACCCTAACCCTAACAAGGGCAAGGTGTACTGGTCAGCGACGGGCAAGTTCTAGGCCACGGACTAGAAGGAGCCATGTGCGTTGGTCTAGGGCCCGAGCTAGGGCTAGTGAGAGAGGTAGGCGTAGCGCTGGGGTAGGCATAGGACAAGGGGTAGGTGTCGAGGTAAACCTCGGAGTAGGCCTAGGGTCAGGAGTGGGAGCTGTGGCTAGTGGTAGGGTTGGGGATGGGCCTATGGGTAGGGGGAGCTGTAGGGCCAGGGGTAGTGGTAGGACCAGAGGTAGTGCTAGGCGTAGGCCTAGGGCGAGGGGTAGTGCTCGGGGTAGGGTTAGTTGAAGGGCTAGTGTTTGGCAGAGGCCCACGGGCAGTGTTAGGGTTAGGGCTCATGTTAAGCCAAGGACTAGTGGTAGTGGTAGGGGTTGGCCGAGGACTAGGGGTAGGTGTCACGAAATGGCTCCGGGTACTCCTAGGACTCCGAACGGATGTAGGGCTGATTAGGGTGTGGCTAATGGTGGGTCCAGGGTGATTTCGTAGGACACGGGTTAGTGCTCTGGCTATAGGTAGGGCAAGGTGTACCGGTTGGCGACAGGCAAGTGCTAGGCTTCGGACTAGAGTGAGCACTGGGCGTTGGTCTAGGGCCCGAGGTAGGGCTAGTGGGAGCGGTAGGCGTAGCGCTGGGGTAGACAAAGGGCAAGGGGTGGGGGTCGGGGTAAACCTCGGAGTAGGCCTAGGACCAGGAGTGGGAGCTGTGGCTAGGGGTAGAGATGGGGGTGGGCCTATGGGTAGGGGGAGCTGTAGGGACAGGGGTAGGGGTAGGACCAGAGGTAGTGCTAGGCGTAGGCCTAGGGCGAGGGGTAGTGCTCGGGGTAACCTAACCCTAACCCTAACCCTAACCCTAACACTAACCCTAACCCTAACCCTAACCCTAACACCAACCCTAACCCTAACCCTAACCCTAACCCTATACCTAACACCAACCCTAACCCTAACCCTAACACCAACCCTAACCCTAACCCTAACCCTAACCCTATACCTAACACCAACCCTAACCCTAACCCTAACACCAACCCTAACCCTAACCCTAACCCTAACCCTAACCCTAACACCAACCCTAAACCTAAAACTAACCCTAACCCTAACACCAACCCTAACCCTAATCCTAACCCGAACCCTAACCCTAACACCAACCCTAACCCTAACCATAACCCTAACCCTAACACCAACCCTAACCCTAACACTAACCCTAACCCTAACCCTATGCCTAACACCAACCCTAACCCTAACCCTAACCCTAACACCAACCCTAACCCTAACCCTAACTCTAACCCAAAACCTAACACCAACCCTAACCCTAACCCAAACACTAACCCTAACACCAACCCTAACCCTAACCCTAACCCTAACCCTAACACCAAACCTAACCCTAACCCTAACCCTAACTCTAACCCTAACCCTAACCCTAACACCAACCCTAACCCTAACCCTAACCCTAACCCTAACCCTAACCCTAACCCTAACCCTAACACCAACCCTAACCCTAACCCTAACCCTAACCCTAACCCTAACCCTAACCCTAACCCTATGCCTAACACCAACACTAACCCTAAACCTAACCCTAAACCTAACACCAACCCTAACCCTAATCCTAACCCTAAACCTAACCCTAACCCTAAAACTAACCCTAACCCTAACCCTAACCCTAACACCAACCCTAACCCTAACCCTAACCCTAACCCTAACCCTATACCTAACACCAACCCTAACCCTAACCCTAACCCTAACCCTAACACCAACCCTAACACTAACCCTAAACCTAACCCTAACCCTAACACCAACCGTAACCCTAACCCTAAACCTAACCCTAACCCTACCCTAACCCTAACCCTAACCCTAACTCTAACCCTAACCCTAACCCTAACCCTAACCCTAACCCTAACTCTAACCCTAACCCCTAACCCTAACCCTAACCCTAACCCTAACCCTAACCCTAACCCTAACTCTAACACCAACCCTAAACCTAATCCTAACCCTAAACCTAACCCTAACCCTAACACTAACCCTAACCCTAACCCTAACCCTAACACCAACCCTAACCCTAACCCTAACCCTAACCCTAACCCTATACCTAACACCAACCCTAACCCTAACCCTAATCTAACCCTAACTCCAACCCTAACCCTAACCCTAACCCTAACACCAACCCTAACCCTAACCCTAACCCTAACCCTAACCCTAACACTAACCCTAACCCTAACCCTAACCCTAACACCAACTCTAACCCTAACCCTAACCCTAACCGTAACCCTAACCCTAACCCTAAACCTAAACCTAACACCAACCCTAACCCTAACCCTAACCCTAACCCTAACACCAACCCTAACCCTAACCCTAACCCTAAACCCTAATCCTAACCCTAACCTTAACCTTAACCCTAACCCTAACCCTAACAAGGGCAAAATGTACTGGTCAGCGACGGGCAAGTTCTAGTCCTCGGACTAGAATGAGCCATGGGCGTTGGTCTAGGGCCCGAGCTAGGGCTAGTGAGAGCGGTAAGGCGTAGCGCTGGGGTAGGCATAGGGCAAGGGGTAGGTGTCGAGGTATACCTCGGAGTAGGCCTAGAGCCAGGAGTGGGAGCTGTGGCTAGTGGTAGGGTTGGGGATGGGCCTATGGGTAGGGGGAGCTGTAAGGCCAGGGGTAGTGGTAGGACCAGAGGTAGTGCTAGGCGTAGGCCTAGGGCGAGGGGTAGTGCTCGGGGTAGGGTTAGTTGAAGGGCTAGTGTTTGGCAGAGGCCCACGGGCAGTGTTAAAGTTAGGGCTCATGTTAAGCCTAGGACTAGTGGTAGTGGTAGGGGTTGGCCGAGGACTAGGGGTAGGTGTCACGAAATGGCTCCGGGTACTCCTAGGACTCCGAACGGATGTAGGGCTGATTAGGGTGTGGCTAATGGTGGGTCCAGGGTGATTTCGTAGGACACGGGTTAGTGCTCTGGCTATAGGTAGGGCAAGGTGTACCGGTTGGCGACAGGCAAGTGCTAGGCTTCGGACTAGAGTGAGCACTGGGCGTTGGTCTAGGGCCCGAGGTAGGGCTAGTGGGAGCGGTAGGCGTAGCGCTGGGGTAGGCAAAGAGCAAGGGGTGGGGGTCGGGGTAAACCTCGGAGTAGGCCTAGGACCAGGAGTGGGAGCTGTGGCTAGGGGTAGAGATGGGGGTGGGCCTATGGGTAGGGGGAGCTGTAGGGACAGGGGTAGGGGTAGGACCAGAGGTAGTGCTAGGCGTAGGCCTAGGGCGAGGGGTAGTGCTCGAGGTAACCTAACCCTAACCCTAACCCTAACCCTAACACTAACCCTAACCCTAACCCTAACCCTAACACCAACCCTAACCCTAACCCTAACCCTAACCCTATACCTAACACCAACCCTAACCCTAACCCTAACCCTAACCCTAACACCAACCCTAACCCTAACCCTAACCCTAACCCTAACCCTAACACCAACCCTAAACCTAAACCTAACCCTAACCCTAACACCAACCCTAACCCTAACCCTAATCCTAAACCCTAACCCTAACCCTAACCCTAACCCTAACAAGGGCAAGGTGTACTGATCAGCAACGGGCAAGTTCTAGGCCTCGGACTAGAAGGAGCCATGGGCGTTGGTCTAGGGCCCGAGCTAGGGCTAGTGAGAGTGGTAGGCGTAGCCCTGGGGTAGGCATAGGGCAAGGGGTGGGTGTCGAGGTAAACCTCGGAGTAGGCCTAGGGCCAGGAGTGGGAGCTGTGGCTAGTGGTAGGGTTGGGGGTGGGCCTATGGGTAGGGGGAGCTGTAGGGCCAGGGGTAGTGGTAGGACAAGAGGTAGTGCTAGGCGTAGGCCTAGGGCGAGGGGTAGTGCTCGGGGTAGGGTTAGTTGAAGGGCTAGTGTTTGGCAGAGGCCCACGGGCAGTGTTAGGGTTAGGGCTCATGTTAAGCCTAGGACTAGTGGTAGTGGTAGGGGTTGGCCGAGGACTAGGGGTAGGTGTCACGAAATGGCTCCGGGTAGTCCTAGGACTCCGAACGTATGTAGGGCTGGATTAGGGTGTGGCTAATGGTGGGTCCAGGGTGATTTCGTAGGACACTAGTTAGTGCTCTGGCTATCGGTAGGGCAAGGTGTACCGGTTGGCGACGGGCAAGTGCTAGGCTTCGGACTAGAGTGAGCACTGGGCGTTGGTCTAGGGCCCGAGGTAGGGCTAGTGGGAGCGGTAGGCGTAGCGCTGGGGTAGACAAAGGGCAAGGGGTGGGGGTCGGGGTAAACCTCGGAGTAGGCCTAGGACCAGGAGTGGGAGCTGTGGCTAGGGGTAGAGATGGGGGTGGGCCTATGGGTAGGGGGAGCTGTAGGGACAGGGGTAGGGGTAGGACCAGAGGTAGTGCTAGGCGTAGGCCTAGGGCGAGGGGTAGTGCTCGGGGTAACCTAACCCTAACCCTAACCCTAACCCTAACACTAACCCTAACCCTAACCCTAACCCTAACACCAACCCTAACCCTAACCCTAACCCTAACCCTATACCTAACACCAACCCTAACCCTAACCCTAACACCAACCCTAACCCTAACCCTAACCCTAACCCTATACCTAACACCAACCCTAACCCTAACCCTAACACCAACCCTAACCCTAACCCTAACCCTAACCCTAACCCTAACACCAACCCTAAACCTAAAACTAACCCTAACCCTAACACCAACCCTAACCCTAATCCTAACCCGAACCCTAACCCTAACACCAACCCTAACCCTAACCATAACCCTAACCCTAACACCAACCCTAACCCTAACACTAACCCTAACCCTAACCCTATGCCTAACACCAACCCTAACCCTAACCCTAACCCTAACACCAACCCTAACCCTAACCCTAACTCTAACCCAAAACCTAACACCAACCCTAACCCTAACCCAAACACTAACCCTAACACCAACCCTAACCCTAACCCTAACCCTAACCCTAACACCAAACCTAACCCTAACCCTAACCCTAACTCTAACCCTAACCCTAACCCTAACACCAACCCTAACCCTAACCCTAACCCTAACCCTAACCCTAACCCTAACCCTAACCCTAACACCAACCCTAACCCTAACCCTAACCCTAACCCTAACCCTAACCCTAACCCTAACCCTATGCCTAACACCAACACTAACCCTAAACCTAACCCTAAACCTAACACCAACCCTAACCCTAATCCTAACCCTAAACCTAACCCTAACCCTAAAACTAACCCTAACCCTAACCCTAACCCTAACACCAACCCTAACCCTAACCCTAACCCTAACCCTAACCCTATACCTAACACCAACCCTAACCCTAACCCTAACCCTAACCCTAACACCAACCCTAACACTAACCCTAAACCTAACCCTAACCCTAACACCAACCGTAACCCTAACCCTAAACCTAACCCTAACCCTACCCTAACCCTAACCCTAACCCTAACTCTAACCCTAACCCTAACCCTAACCCTAACCCTAACCCTAACTCTAACCCTAACCCCTAACCCTAACCCTAACCCTAACCCTAACCCTAACCCTAACCCTAACTCTAACACCAACCCTAAACCTAATCCTAACCCTAAACCTAACCCTAACCCTAACACTAACCCTAACCCTAACCCTAACCCTAACACCAACCCTAACCCTAACCCTAACCCTAACCCTAACCCTATACCTAACACCAACCCTAACCCTAACCCTAATCTAACCCTAACTCCAACCCTAACCCTAACCCTAACCCTAACACCAACCCTAACCCTAACCCTAACCCTAACCCTAACCCTAACACTAACCCTAACCCTAACCCTAACCCTAACACCAACTCTAACCCTAACCCTAACCCTAACCGTAACCCTAACCCTAACCCTAAACCTAAACCTAACACCAACCCTAACCCTAACCCTAACCCTAACCCTAACACCAACCCTAACCCTAACCCTAACCCTAAACCCTAATCCTAACCCTAACCTTAACCTTAACCCTAACCCTAACCCTAACAAGGGCAAAATGTACTGGTCAGCGACGGGCAAGTTCTAGTCCTCGGACTAGAATGAGCCATGGGCGTTGGTCTAGGGCCCGAGCTAGGGCTAGTGAGAGCGGTAAGGCGTAGCGCTGGGGTAGGCATAGGGCAAGGGGTAGGTGTCGAGGTATACCTCGGAGTAGGCCTAGAGCCAGGAGTGGGAGCTGTGGCTAGTGGTAGGGTTGGGGATGGGCCTATGGGTAGGGGGAGCTGTAAGGCCAGGGGTAGTGGTAGGACCAGAGGTAGTGCTAGGCGTAGGCCTAGGGCGAGGGGTAGTGCTCGGGGTAGGGTTAGTTGAAGGGCTAGTGTTTGGCAGAGGCCCACGGGCAGTGTTAAAGTTAGGGCTCATGTTAAGCCTAGGACTAGTGGTAGTGGTAGGGGTTGGCCGAGGACTAGGGGTAGGTGTCACGAAATGGCTCCGGGTACTCCTAGGACTCCGAACGGATGTAGGGCTGATTAGGGTGTGGCTAATGGTGGGTCCAGGGTGATTTCGTAGGACACGGGTTAGTGCTCTGGCTATAGGTAGGGCAAGGTGTACCGGTTGGCGACAGGCAAGTGCTAGGCTTCGGACTAGAGTGAGCACTGGGCGTTGGTCTAGGGCCCGAGGTAGGGCTAGTGGGAGCGGTAGGCGTAGCGCTGGGGTAGGCAAAGAGCAAGGGGTGGGGGTCGGGGTAAACCTCGGAGTAGGCCTAGGACCAGGAGTGGGAGCTGTGGCTAGGGGTAGAGATGGGGGTGGGCCTATGGGTAGGGGGAGCTGTAGGGACAGGGGTAGGGGTAGGACCAGAGGTAGTGCTAGGCGTAGGCCTAGGGCGAGGGGTAGTGCTCGAGGTAACCTAACCCTAACCCTAACCCTAACCCTAACACTAACCCTAACCCTAACCCTAACCCTAACACCAACCCTAACCCTAACCCTAACCCTAACCCTATACCTAACACCAACCCTAACCCTAACCCTAACCCTAACCCTAACACCAACCCTAACCCTAACCCTAACCCTAACCCTAACCCTAACACCAACCCTAAACCTAAACCTAACCCTAACCCTAACACCAACCCTAACCCTAACCCTAATCCTAAACCCTAACCCTAACCCTAACCCTAACCCTAACAAGGGCAAGGTGTACTGATCAGCAACGGGCAAGTTCTAGGCCTCGGACTAGAAGGAGCCATGGGCGTTGGTCTAGGGCCCGAGCTAGGGCTAGTGAGAGTGGTAGGCGTAGCCCTGGGGTAGGCATAGGGCAAGGGGTGGGTGTCGAGGTAAACCTCGGAGTAGGCCTAGGGCCAGGAGTGGGAGCTGTGGCTAGTGGTAGGGTTGGGGGTGGGCCTATGGGTAGGGGGAGCTGTAGGGCCAGGGGTAGTGGTAGGACAAGAGGTAGTGCTAGGCGTAGGCCTAGGGCGAGGGGTAGTGCTCGGGGTAGGGTTAGTTGAAGGGCTAGTGTTTGGCAGAGGCCCACGGGCAGTGTTAGGGTTAGGGCTCATGTTAAGCCTAGGACTAGTGGTAGTGGTAGGGGTTGGCCG
>NW_027669095.1:10000-12500 GCF_964194185.1 Rhinolophus hipposideros | reverse complement strand
ATACCTAACACCAACCCTAACCCTAACCCTAACCCTAACCCTAACACCAACCCTAACCCTAACCCTAACAAGGGCAAGGTGTACTGGTCAGCGACGGGCAAGTTCTAGGCCTCGGACGAGAGGGAGCCATGGGCGTTGGTCTCGGGCCCGAGCTATGGCTAGTGGAAAAGGTAGGCGTAGCGCTGGGGTAGGCAAAGGGCAAGGGGTGGGTGTCGAGGTAAACCTCGGTGTAGGCCTAGGGCCAGGAGTGGGAGCTGTGGCTAGGGTTAGGGGTGGGGGTGGACCTATGGGTAGGGGGAGCTGTAGGGCCAGGGGTAGTGGTAGGACCAGGGGTAGTGCTAGGCGTAGGCCTAGGGCGAGGGGTAGTGCTCGGGGTAACCTAACCCTAACCCTAACCCTAACCCTAACACTAACCCTAACCCTAACCCTAACCCTAACACCAACCCTAACCCTAACCCTAACCCTAACCCTAACCCTATACCTAACACCAACCCTAACCCTAACCCTAACTCTAACCCTAACACCAACCCTCACCCTAACCCTAACCCTAACCCTAACCCTATACCTAACACCAACCCTAACCCTAACCCTAACCCTAACCCTAACACCAACCCTAACCCTAACCCTAACCCTAACCCTAACACCAACCCTAAACCTAAACCTAACCCTAACCCTAACACCAACCCTAACCCTAATCCTAACCCTAACCCTAACCCTAACACCAACCCTAACCCTAACCCTAACCCTAACCCTAACACCAACCCTAACCCTAACCCTAACCCTAACCCTAACCCTATGCCTAACACGAACCCTAACCCTAACCCTAACACCAACCCTAACCCTAACCCTAACCCTAACCCTAACCCTAACACCAACCCTAACCCTAACCCTAACCCTAACCCTAAACCTAACACCAACCCTAACCCTAACCCAAACACTAACCCTAACACCAAACCTAACCCTAACCCTAACCCTAACCCTAACACCAACCCTAACCCTAACCCTAACCCTAACACTAACCCTAACCCTAACCCTAACACCAACCCTAACCCTAACCCTAACCCTAACCCTAACACCAACCCTAACCCTAACCCTAACCCTAACTCTAACCCTAACCCTAACCCTAACACCAACCCTAACCCTAACCCTAACCCTAACCCTAACACCAACCCTAACCCTAACCCTAATTCTAACCCTAACCCTATGCCTAACACCAACACTAACCCTAACCCTAACCCTAACCCTAACACCAACCCTAACCCTAACCCTAACCCTAACACTAACCCTAACCCTAACCCTTACACCAACCCTAACCCTAACCCTAACCCTAACACCAACCCTAACCCTAACCCTAACCCTAACACTAACCCTAACCCTAACCCTAACCCTAACACCAACCCTAACCCTAACCCTAACCCTAACCCTAACACCAACCCTAACCCTAACCCTAACCCTAACTCTAACCCTAACCCTAACCCTAACACCAACCCTAACCCTAACACTAACCCTAACCCTAACACCAACCCTAACCCTAACCCTAACCCTAACCCTATGCCTAACACCAACACTAACCCTAACCCTAACCCTAACACCAACCCTAACCCTAATCCTAACCCTAATCCTAACCCTAACCCTAACCCTAACCCTAACACTAACCCTAACCCTAACCCTAACCCTAACACCAACCCTAACCCTAACCCTAAACATAACCCTAACCCTATACCTAACACCAACCCTAACCCTAACCCTAACACTAACCCTAACCCTAACCCTAACACCAACCCTAACCCTAACCCTAACCCTAACCCTAACACCAACCCTAACCCTAACCCTGAACCTAACTCTAACCCTAACACTAACCCTAACACCAACCCTAACCCTAACCCTAACCCTAACCCTAACCCTAACACCAACCCTAACCCTAACCCTAACCCTAACCCTATGCCTAACACCAACACTAACCCTAACCCTAACCCTAACCCTAACACCAACCCTAACCCTAATCCTAACCCTAACCCTAACCCTAACCCTAACACTAACCCTAACCCTAACCCTAACCCTAACACCAAACCTAACCCTAACCCTAACCCTAACCCTAACCCTATACCTAACACCAACCCTAACCCTAACCCTAACCCTAACCCTAACACCAACCCTAACACTAACCCTAACCCTAACCCTAACCGTAACACCAACCCTAACCCTAATCCTAACCCTAAGCCTAACCCTAACCCTAACCCTAACCCTAACCCTAACACCAACCCTAACCCTAACCCTAACCCTAACCCTAACCCTAAACCTAACACCAACCCTAACCCTAACCCTAACCCTAAACCCTAATCGTAACCCTAACCCTAACCCTAACACTAACACTAATCCTAACCCTAACCCTAACCCCAAACCTAACCCTAACCCTAACCCTAATCCTAACCCTATACCTAACACCAACCCTAACCCTAACTCTAACCCTAACCCTAACACCAACACTAACCCTAACCCT
>NW_027669095.1:0-5000 GCF_964194185.1 Rhinolophus hipposideros | reverse complement strand
TGAGCTGTGGCTAGTGGTAGGGTTGGGGGTGGGCCTATGGGTAGGGGGAGCTGTAGGGCCAGGGGTAGTGGTAGTACCAGAGGTAGTGCTAGGCGTAGGCCTAGGGCGAGGGGTAGTGCTCGGGGTAGGGTTAGTTGAAGGGCTAATGTTTGGCAGAGGCCCACGGGCAGTGTTAGGGTTAGGGCTCATGTTAAGCCTAGGACTAGTGGTATTGGTAGGGGTTGGACGAGGACTAAAGGTAGGTGTCACGAAATGGCTCCGGGTAGTCCTAGGACTCAGAACGGATGTAGGGCTGGATTAGGGTGTGGCTAATGGTGGGTCCAGGGTGATTTCGTAGGACATGGGTTAGTGCGCTGGCTATCGGTAGGGCAAGGTGTACCGGTTGGCGACGGGCAAGTGCTAGGCTTCGGACTAGAGTGAGCACTGGGCGTTGGGCTAGGGCCCGAGGTACGGCTAGTGGGCGCGGTAGGCGTAGCGCTGGGGTAGGCAAAGGGGAAGGGGTGGGTGTCGGTGTAAACCTCGGAGTAGGCCTAGGACCAGGAGTGGGAGCTGTGGCTAGGGGTAGGGATGGGGGTGGGCCTATGTGTAGGGGGATCTGTAGGGACAGGGGTAGGGGTAGGACCAGAGGTAGTGCTAGGCGTAGGACTAGGGCGAGGGGTAGTGCTCGGGGTAACCTAAACCTAAGCCTAACCCTAACCCTAACCCTAACCCTAACCCTAACCCTAACCCTAACACCAACCCTAACCCTAACCCTAACCCTAACACTAACCCTAACCCTAACCCTAACCCTAACCCTAACACCAACCCTAACCCTAACCCTAACCCTAACTCTAACCCTAACCCTAACCCTAACACCAACCCTAACCCTAACCCTAACCCTAACCCTAACACCAACCCTAACCCTAACCCTAATTCTAACCCTAACCCTATGCCTAACACCAACACTAACCCTAACCCTAACCCTAACCCTAACACCAACCCTAACCCTAACCCTAACCCTAACACTAACCCTAACCCTAACCCTTACACCAACCCTAACCCTAACCCTAACCCTAACACCAACCCTAACCCTAACCCTAACCCTAACACTAACCCTAACCCTAACCCTAACACCAACCCTAACCCTAACCCTAACCCTAACCCTAACACCAACCCTAACCCTAACCCTAACCCTAACTCTAACCCTAACCCTAACCCTAACACCAACCCTAACCCTAACCCTAACCCTAACCCTAACACCAACCCTAACCCTAACCCTAACCCTAACCCTATGCCTAACACCAACACTAACCCTAACCCTAACCCTAACACCAACCCTAACCCTAACCATAACCCTAACCCTAACACCAACCCTAACCCTAACCCTAACCCTAACCCTAACCCTAACCCTAACCCTAACCCTATGCCTAACACGAACCCTAACCCTAACCCTAACCCTAACACCAACCCTAACCCTAACCCTAACCCTAACCCTAAACCTAACACCAACCCTAACCCTAACCCAAACACTAACCCTAACACCAACCCTAACCCTAACCCTAACCCTAACCCTAACACCAACCCTAACCCTAACCCTAACCCTAACACTAACCCTAACCCTAACCCTAACACCAACCCTAACCCTAACCCTAACCCTAACCCTAAACCTAACACCAACCCTAACCCTAACCCAAACACTAACCCTAACACCAACCCTAACCCTAACCCTAACCCTAACCCTAACACCAACCCTAACCCTAACCCTAACCCTAACACTAACCCTAACCCTAACCCTAACCCTAACCCTAACACCAACCCTAACCCTAACCCTAACCCTAACACTAACCCTAACCCTAACCCTAACCCTAACCCTAACCCTAACACCAACCCTAAACCTAAACCTAACCCTAACCCTAACACCAACCCTAACCCTAATCCTAACCCTAACCCTAACCCTAACACCAACCCTAACCCTAACCCTAACCCTAACCCTAACACCAACCCTAACCCTAACCCTAACCCTAACCCTAACCCTATGCCTAACACGAACCCTAACCCTAACCCTAACCCTAACACCAACCCTAACCCTAACCCTAACCCTAACCCTAACCCTAACACCAACCCTAACCCTAACCCTAACCCTAACCCTAAACCTAACACCAACCCTAACCCTAACCCAAACACTAACCCTAACACCAAACCTAACCCTAACCCTAACCCTAACCCTAACACCAACCCTAACCCTAACCCTAACCCTAACACTAACCCTAACCCTAACCCTAACACCAACCCTAACCCTAACCCTAACCCTAACCCTAACACCAACCCTAACCCTAACCCTAACCCTAACCCTAACTCTAACCCTAACCCTAACCCTAACACCAACCCTAACCCTAACCCTAACCCTAACCCTAACACCAACCCTAACCCTAACCCTAATTCTAACCCTAACCCTATGCCTAACACCAACACTAACCCTAACCCTAACCCTAACCCTAACACCAACCCTAACCCTAACCCTAACCCTAACACTAACCCTAACCCTAACACTAACCCTAACCCTAACCCTAACCCTAACACCAACCCTAACCCTAACCCTAACCCTAACCCTAACACCAACCCTAACCCTAACCCTAACCCTAACTCTAACCCTAACCCTAACCCTAACACCAACCCTAACCCTAACCCTAACCCTAACCCTAACACCAACCCTAACCCTAACCCTAACCCTAACCCTATGCCTAACACCAACACTAACCCTAACCCTAACCCTAACACCAACCCTAACCCTAATCCTAACCCTAATCCTAACCCTAACCCTAACCCTAACCCTAACACTAACCCTAACCCTAACCCTAACCCTAACACCAACCCTAACCCTAACCCTAAACATAACCCTAACCCTATACCTAACACCAACCCTAACCCTAACCCTAACACTAACCCTAACCCTAACCCTAACACCAACCCTAACCCTAACCCTAACCCTAACCCTAACACCAACCCTAACCCTAACCCTGAACCTAACTCTAACCCTAACACTAACCCTAACACCAACCCTAACCCTAACCCTAACCCTAACCCTAACCCTAACACCAACCCTAACCCTAACCCTAACCCTAACCCTATGCCTAACACCAACACTAACCCTAACCCTAACCCTAACCCTAACACCAACCCTAACCCTAATCCTAACCCTAACCCTAACCCTAACCCTAACACTAACCCTAACCCTAACCCTAACCCTAACACCAAACCTAACCCTAACCCTAACCCTAACCCTAACCCTATACCTAACACCAACCCTAACCCTAACCCTAACCCTAACCCTAACACCAACCCTAACACTAACCCTAACCCTAACCCTAACCGTAACACCAACCCTAACCCTAATCCTAACCCTAAGCCTAACCCTAACCCTAACCCTAACCCTAACCCTAACACCAACCCTAACCCTAACCCTAACCCTAACCCTAACCCTAAACCTAACACCAACCCTAACCCTAACCCTAACCCTAAACCCTAATCGTAACCCTAACCCTAACCCTAACACTAACACTAATCCTAACCCTAACCCTAACCCCAAACCTAACCCTAACCCTAACCCTAATCCTAACCCTATACCTAACACCAACCCTAACCCTAACTCTAACCCTAACCCTAACACCAACACTAACCCTAACCCTAAACCTAACACCAACCATAACCCTAACCCTAACCTTAACACCAACCCTAACCCTAACCCTAACCCTAAACCCTAATCCTAACCCTAACCCTAACCCTAACCCTAACCCTAACCCTAACCCTAACCCTAACAAGGGCAAGGTGTACTGGTCAGCGACGGGCAAGTTCTAGGCCTCGGACTAGAGGGAGCCATGGGCGTTGGTCTAGGGCCCGAGCTTGGGCTAGTGAGAGCGGTAGGCGTAGCGCTGGGGTAGGCATAGGGCAAGGGGTGGGTGTCGAGGTAAACCTCGGAGTAGGCCTAGGGCCAGGAGTGAAAGCTGTGGCTAGTGGTAGGGTTGGGGGTGGGCCTATGGGTACGGGGAGCTGTAGGGCCAGGGGTAGTGGTAGTACCAGAGTTAGTGCTAGGCGTAGGCCTAGGGCGAGGGGTAGTGCTCGGGGTAGGGTTAGTTGAAGGGCTAATGTTTGGCAGAGGCCCATGGGCAGTGTTAGGGTTAGGGCTCATGTTAAGCCTAGGACTAGTGGTAGTGGTAGGGGTTGGACGAGGACTAAAGGTAGGTGTCACGAAATGGCTCCGGGTAGTCCTAGGACTCAGAACGGATGTAGGGCTGGATTAGGGTGTGGCTAATGGTGGGTCCAGGGTGATTTCGTAGGACATGGGTTAGTGCTCTGGCTATCGGTAGGGCAAGGTGTACCGGTTGGCGACGGGCAAGTGCTAGGCTTCGGACTAGAGTGAGCACTGGGCGTTGGGCTAGGGCCCGAGGTACGGCTAGTGGGCGCGGTAGGCGTAGCGCTGGGGTAGGCAAAGGGGAAGGGGTGGGTGTCGGTGTAAACCTCGGAGTAGGCCTAGGATCAGGAGAGGGAGCTGTGCCTAGGGGTAGGGATGGGGGTGGGCCTATGTGTAGGGGGATCTGTAGGGACAGGGGTAGGGGTAGGACCAGAGGTAGTGCTAGGCGTAGGCCTAGGGCGAGGGGTAGTGCTCGGGGTAACCTAAACCTAAGCCTAACCCTAACCCTAACCCTAACCCTAACCCTAACCCTAACCCTAACACCAACCCTAACCCTAACCCTAACCCTAACACTAACCCTAACCCTAACCCTAACCCTAACCCTAACACCAACCCTAACCCTAACCCTAACCCTAACTCTAACCCTAACCCTAACCCTAACACCAACCCTAACCCTAACCCTAACCCTAACTCTAACCCTAACCCTAACCCTAACACCAACCCTAACCCTAACCCTAACCCTAACCCTAACACCAACCCTAACCCTAACCCTAATTCTAACCCTAACCCTATGCCTAACACCAACACTAACCCTAACCCTAACCCTAACCCT
>NW_027669096.1:0-43000 GCF_964194185.1 Rhinolophus hipposideros | reverse complement strand
ACCACTACCGCTAATCCTAGGCCTAACATGAGCCCTAAAAATAACACTGCCCGTAGGCCTCTGCCAACCACTAGCCCTTCACCTAACCCTACCCCGAGCACTCCCCCTCGCCTAGGCTTACGCCTAGCACTACCTCTAGTCCTACCCCTACCCCGCGCCCTACAGCTACCCCTAACCATAGGCCCACGCCAATCCCTACCCCTAGCCACAGCTCCAACTCCTGGCCCTAGGACTACTCCTAAGTTTACCCCGACACCCACCTCTTGCCCTATGCCTACCCCAGCGCTACGCCTACCGCTCCCACTAGCCCTAGCTCGGGACCTAGACCAACGCCCAGTGCTCACTCTAGTCCGAGGCCCAGCACTTGCCCGTCACCGACCAGTACACCTTGCCCTACCGTTAGCAAGAGGACTAACCCGTGTCCTACGGAATCACGCTGGACCTACCCTTAGCCACACCCCAATCCAACCTTACACCTGTTTCAAGTCCTAGGACTAAACGGAGCCCTCCTGTGACACATACCCCTATCCCTTGGCCAAGCCCTACCACTACCACTAATTTTAGGCCTAACATGAGCCCTAACTCTAACACTGCCCGTAGGCCTCTGCCAACCACTAGCCCTTCACCTAACCCTACCCCGAGCACTCCCCCTCGCCCTAGGCATACGCCTAGCACTACCTCTAGTCCTACCCCTACCCCTGGCCCTACAGCTACCCTACCCACAGGCCCTCGCCCATCCCTACCCCTAGCCACAGCTCCAACTCCTGGCCCTAGGCCTACTCCTAGGTTTACCCCGACACCCACCTCTTGCCCTATGCCTACCCCAGCGCTAAGCCTACCGCTCCCTCTAGCCCTAGCTCGGGCCCTAGACCAACGCCCAGTGCTCACTCTAGTCCGAGGCCTAGCACATGCCCGTCGCCGAACAGTACACCGTGCCCTACCGTTAGCCAGAACACTAACCTGTGTCCCACGAAATCACCCTGGACCCACCCTTAGCCACACCCGAATCCAGCCCTACAACTGTTCTGAGTCCTAGGACTAACCGGAGTTTTCCCTTGACACCTACCCCTAGCCCTCGGCCAACCCCTACCACTACCACTAATCCTAGGCCTAACATGAGCCCTAACACTAACACTGCCCGTGGGCCTTTGCCAACCACTAGCCCTTCACCTAACCCTACCTTGAGCACTCCCCCTCGCCCTAGGCCTACGCCTAGCACTACCTCTAGTCCTACCCATACACCTGGCCCTACAGCTACCCCTACCCATAGACCCAACCCCATCCCTACCCCTAGCCACAGCTCCAACTACTGGCCCTAGGCCTACTCCTCAGTTTACCCCGACACCCACCTCTTGCCCTATGCCGACCCTAGCACTACGCCTACCGCTCCCACTAGCCCTAGCTCGAGCCTTAGACCAACGCCCAGTGCTCACTCTAGTCCGAGGCCTAGCACTTGCCCGTTGCCGACCAGTACACCTTGCCGTACCGTTAGCCAGAGCACTAACCCGTGTCCTACGGAATCACCCTGGACCCACCCTAGCCACACCCGAATCCAGCCCTACACCTGTTCCGAGCCCTAGGACTAAACGGAGCCCTCCTGTGACACCTAAAACTAGCCCTCGGCCAACCCCTACCACTACCACTAATCCTAGGCCTAACATGAGCCCTAACACTAACACTGCCCGTGGGCCTCTGCCAACCACTAGCACTTCACCTAACCCTACCCCGAGCACTCCCCCTCGCCCTAGGCCTACGCCTAGCACTACCTCTAGTCCTAACCCTACCCCTGGCCCTACAGCTACACCTAATAATAGGCCCACCCCATCCCTACCACTAGCACCAGCTCCAACTACTGGCCCTAGGCCTACTCCTAGGTTTACCCCAACACCGACCTCTTGCCCTATGCCTACCCCAGCGCTACACCTACCTCTCCCACTAGCCTTAGCTCGGCCCCTAGACCAACGCCAGGTGCTCACTCTAGTCCGAGGCTTAGCACTTGCCCGTCACCGACCAGTACACCTTGCCCTGCCGTTAGCCAGAGGACTAACCCGTGTCCTACGGAATCACCCTGTACCCACCCTTAGCCACACCCGAATCCAGCCCTACACCTGTTCCGAGTCCTAGGACTAAACGGAGCCCTCCCTTGACACCTACCCCTAGCCCTCGGCCAACCCCTACCACTAAAACTAATCCTAGGCCTAACATGAGCCCTAACACTAACACTGCCCGTGGGCCTCTGCCAACCACTAGCCCTGCACCTAACCCTACCCCGAGCACTCCCCCTCGCCCTAGGCCTACGCCTATCACTACCTCTAGTCCTACCCATACACCTGGCCCTACAGCTACCCCTACCCATAGGCCCAACCCCATCCCTACCCCTAGCCACAGCTCCAACTCCTGGCCGTAGGCCTACTCCTAGATTTACCCTGACACCCACCTCCTGCACTATGCCTACCCCAGCGCTACGCCTACCGCGCCCACTAGCCCTAGCTCGGGCCTTAGACCAACGCCCAGTGCTCACTCTAGTCCGAGGCCTAGCACTTGCCCGTCACCGACCAGTACACCTTGCCCTACCGTTAGCCAGAGCACTAAACCGTGTCCTACGGAATCATCCTGGACCCACCCTTAGCCACACCGGAATTCAGCCCTACACCTGTTTCAAGTCCTAGGACTAATCGGAGCCCTCCCGTGACACCTACCCCTAGCCCTTGGCCAACCCCTACCAGTACCACTAATTTTAGGCATAACATGAGCCCTAACACTAACACTGCCTGTAGTCCTCTGCCATCCACTACCTCTTCACCTAACCCTACCCCGAGCACTCCCCCTCGCCCTAGGCCTACGCCTAGCACTACCTCTAGTAATACCCCTACCCCTGGCCCTACAGCTACCCTACCCACTGGCACACCCCAACACTACCCCTAGCCACAGCTCCAACTCCTGGCCCTAGGCCTACTCTTAGGTTTACCCCGACACCCACCTCTTGCCCTATGCCTACCCCAGCGCTACGCCTACCGCTCCCACTAGCCCTAGCTCAGGCCCAAGACCAACGCCCAGTGCTCACTCTATTCCGAGGCCTAGCACTTGCCCGTCGCCGACCAGTACACCTTGCCCTAACGTTAGCCAGAGCACTAACCTGTGTCCCAAGAAATCAACCGGTACCCACCCTCTGCCACATCCGAATCCAGCCCTACACCTGTTCCGAGTCCTAGGACTTAAGGGAGCCCTCCCTTTACACCTACACCTAGCCCTCGGCCAACCCCTACCACTACCACTAATCCTAGGCCTAACATGAGCCCTAACAATAACACTGCCCGTGGGCCTCTGCCAACTACTAGCCCTTCACCTAACCCTACCCCGAGCACTTCCCCTCGCCCTAGGCTTACGCCTATCACTACCTCTAGTACTACCCCTACCACGGGCCCTACACCTACCCCTAACCATAGGCCCACCCCAATCCTTACCCCTAGCCACAGCTCCAACTCCTGGCCCTAGGCCTACTCCTAAGATTACCCCGACACCCACCTCTTGCCCTATGCCTACCCCAGCGCTACGCCTACCGCTCCCACTAGCCCCAGCTCGGGCCCTAGACCAACGCCCAGTACTCACTCTACTCCGAAGCCTAGCATTTGCCTATCACCGACCAGTACACCTTGCCCTACCGTTAGCCAGAGCACTAACCCGTGTCCTACGGAATCACCATGGACCCACCCTTAGTCACACCCGAATCCAGCCCTACACCTGTTGTGAGTCCTAGGACTAAACGGAGCCCTCCCGTGACACCTACACCTAGCCCTCGGCCAACCCCTACCACTACCACTAATCCTAGGCCTAACATGAGCCCTAACACTAACACTGCCCGTGAGCCTCTGCCAACCACTAGCCCTTCCCCTAATGCTACCCCGAGCACTACCCCTCGCCCTAGGCCTACGCCTAGCACTAACTCTAGTCCTACCCTACCCCTGGGCCTACAGCTACCCCTACTCATAAGCCCACCCTTATCCCTACCCCTAGCCACAGCTCCAACTACTGGCCCTAGGCCTACTCCTAGGTTTACACCGACACCCATCTCTTGCCCTATGCCTACCCCAGCGCTTCGCCTACTGCTCCCAGTAGCCCTAGCTCTGGCCCTAGACCAACGCCCAGTGCTCACTCTAGTCCGTGGCTTAGCACTTGCCCGTTGCCGACCAGTACACCTTGCCATACCGTTAGCCAGAGCACTAACCCGTGTCCTACTGAATCACCCTGGACCCACCCTTAGCCACACCCGAATCCAGCCGTACAACTGTTTCGAGTCCTAGGACTAAACGGAGCCCTCCCGTGACACCTACACCTAGCCCTCGGCCAACCCCTACCACTATTACTAATCTTAGGCCTAACTTGAGCCCTAACACTAACAGTGCTCGTGGGCCTCTGCCAACCACTAGCCCTTCACCTAATCCTACCCCGAGCACTACCCATCGCCCTAGGCCTACGCCTAGCACTACCTCTAATCCTACCCCTACCCCTCCAACTCCTGGCCCTAGGCCTACTCCTAGGTTTACCCCGACACCCACCTCTTGCCCTATGCCTACCCCAGCGCTACGCCTACCGCTCCCACTAGCACTAGCTCGGGCCCTAGACCAACGACCAGTGCTCACTCAAGTCCGATGCCCAGCACTTGCCCGTCGCCGACCTGTACACCTTGCCCTACCGTTAGCCAGAACACTAACCTGTTTCCCACGAAATCACCCTGTACCCACCATTAGCCACACCCGAATCCAGCCCTACACCTGTTCCGAGTCCTAGGACTAAACGGAGCCCTCCCGTGACACCTACCCCTATCCCTTGGCGAACCCCTACCACTACCACTAATTTTAGGCCTAACTAGAGCCCTAACACTAACACTGCCGTAAGCATCTGCCAACCACTAGCCCTTCACCTAACCCTACCTCGAGCACGCCCCCTCGCCCTAGGCCTACGCCTAGCACTACCTCTAGTCCTACCCCTACCCCTGGCCCTACAGATACCCTACCCACAGGCCCACCCCTATCCCTACCCCTAGCCACAGCTCCAACTCCTGGCCCTAGACCTACTCCTAGGTTTACCCCGACACCCAACTCTTGCCCTATGCCTACCCCAGCGCTACGCCTACCGCTCCCACTAGCCCTAGCTCGGGCCCTAGAACAACGCCCAGTGCTCACTCTAGTCAGAGGCCTAGCACTTGACCGTTGCCGACCAGTACACCTTGCCCTACCGTTAGCCAGAACACTAACCTGTGTCCCACGAAATCAACCGGTACCCACACTTAGCCACACCCGAATCCAGCCCTACACCTGTCCGAGTCCTAGGACTTAACGGAGCCCTCCCTTGACACCTACACCTAGCCCTCGGCCAACCCCTACCAGTACCGCTAATCCTAGGCCTAACATGAGCCCTAAAAATAACACTGCCCGTGGGCCTCTGCCAACCACTAGCCCTTCACCTAACCCTACCCCGAGCACTCCCCCTCGCCTAGGCTTACGCCTAGTACTACCTCTAGTCCTACCCCTACCCCGCGCCCTACAGCTACTCCTATCCATAGGCCCACCCCAATCCCTACCCCTAGCCACAGCTCCAACTCCTGGCACTAGGCCTACTCCTAAGTTTACCCCGACACCACCTCTTGCCCTATGCCTACCCCAGCGCTACGCCTACCGCTCCCACTAGACCTAGCTCGGGCCCTAGACCAACGCCCAGTGCTCACTCTAGTCCGTGGCTTAGCACTTGCCTGTTGCCGACCAGTACACCTTGCCCTACCATTAGCCAGAGCACTTACCCGTGTCCTACGGAATCACCCTGGACCCACCCTTAGCCACACCCAAATCCAGCCCTACACCTGTTTCAAGTTCTAGCACTAACCGGAGCCCTCCCGTGACACCTGCCCCTAGCCCTCGGCCAACCCCTACCACTACCACTACTTTTAGGCCTAACTAGAGCCCTAACACTAACACTGCCGTAGGCCTCTGCCAACCACTAGCCCTTCACCTAACCCTACCTCGAGCACTCCCCCTCGCCCTAGGCCTACGCCTAGCACTACCTCTAGTCCTACCCCTACCCCTGGCCCTACAGATACCCTACCCACAGGCCCACACCCATCCCTACCCCTAGCCACAGCTCCAACTCCTGGCCCTAGGCCTACTCCTAGGTTTACCCCGACACCCACCTCTTGCCCTATGCCTACCCCAGCGCTACGCCTACCGCTCCCACTAGCCCTAGCTCGGGCCCTAGACCAACGCCCAGTGCTCACTCTAGTCCGAGGCCTAGCACTTGCCCGTCGCCGACCAGTACACCTTGCCCTACCGTTAGCCAGAACACTAACCTGTGTCCCACGAAATCAACCGGTACCCACACTTAGCCACACCCGAATCCAGCCCTACACCTGTTCCGAGTCCTAGGACTTAACGGAGCCCTCCCTTGACACCTACACCTAGCCCTCGGCCCACCCCTACCACTACCGCTAATCCTAGGCCTAACATGAGCCCTAAAAATAACACTGCCCGTGGGCCTCTGCCAACCACTAGCCCTTCACCTAACCCTACCCCGAACACTCCCCCTCGCCTAGGCTTACGCCTAGCACTACATCTAGTCCTACCCCTACCCCGCGCCCTACAGCTACCCCTAACCATAGGCCCACGCCAATCCCTACCCCTATCTACAGCTCAAACTCCTGGCCCTAGGCCTACTCCTAGGTTTACCCCGACACCCACCTCTTGCCCTATGCCTACCCCAGCGCTACGTCTACCGCTCCCACTAGCCCTAGCTCGAGCCCTAGACCAAAGCCCAGTGCTCACTCTAGTCCGATGCCCACCACTTGCCCGTCGCCGACCTGTACACCTTGCCCTACCGTTAGCCAGAACACTAACCTGTGTCCCACGAAATCACCCTGTACCCACCATTATCCAAACCCGAATCCAGCCCTACACCTGTTCCGAGTCCTAGGACTAAACGGAGCCCTCCTTTGACACCTAACCCTAGCCCTCGACCAACCCCTACCACTACCACTAATCCTAGGCCTAACATGAGCCCTAACACTAACACTGCCCGTGGGCCTCTGCCAACCACTAGCACTTCACCTAACCCTACCCCGAGCACTCCCCCTCGCCCTAGGACTATGCCTAGCACTACCTCTAGAACTAACCCTACCCGTGGCCCTACAGCTACACCTAATTATAGGCCCACCCCATCCCTACCCCTAGCACCAGCTTAAACTCCTGGCCCTAGGCCTACTCCTAGGTTTACCCCGACATCGACCTCTTGCCCTATGCCTACTACAGCGCTACGCCTGCCGCTCCCACTAGCCCTAGCTCGGGCCCTAGACCAATGCCCAGTGCTCACTCTAGTCCGAGGCCTACCAGTTGCCCGTCGCCGACCAGTACACTTTGCCCGACCGTTAGCCAGAGCACTAACCCGTGTCCTACGGAATCACCCTGGACCCACCCTAGCCACACCCGAATCCAGCCCTACACCTGTTTTGAGTCCTAGGACTACACGGAGCCCTCCCGTGACACTAACCCTAGCCCTCGACCAACCCCTACCACTACCTTAAATCCTAGGCCTAACATGAGCCCTAACAATAACACTGCCCGTGGGCATCTGCGAACACTAGCACTTCACCTAACCCTACCCCGAGCACTGCCCCTCGCCCTAGGCCTACGCCTAGCACTACCTCTCGTCCTACTTCTACCCCTGGCCCTACAGCTACCCCTATCATAGACACACCCCCATCCCTACCCCTAGGCACAGCTCCAACTCCTGGCCCTAGGCCTACTCCTAGGTTTACCCCGACACCCACTTCTCACCCTATGCCTACCCCAGCGCTACGCCTCCCGCTCCCACTAGCCCTAGCTCGGGCCCTAGACCAACGCCCAGTGCTCACTCTAGTCCGAAGCCTAGCATTTGCCCGTCCCCGACCAGTACACCTTCCCCTACCGTTAGCCAGAGCACTGACCCGTGTCCTACAGAATCACCCTGGACCCACCCTTAGCCACACCACAATCCAGCCCTACACCTGTTTCAAGTCCTAGGACTAAACGGAGCCCTCCCGTGACACCTACCCCTAGCCCTTGGCCAACGCCTACCACTACCACTAATTTTAGGCCTAACATGAGCCCTAACACTAACACTGCCCGTAGGCCTCTGCCAACCACTAGCCCTTCACCTAACCCTACCCCGAGCACTCCCCTTCGCCCTAGGCCTACGCCTAGCACTACCTCTAGTCCTACCCCTACCCCTGGCCCTACAGCTACCCTACCCACAGGCCCACCCCCAACCCTACCCCTAGCCACAGCTCCAACTCCTGACCCTAGGCCTACTCCTAGGTTTACCCCGACACCCACCTCTTGCCCTATGCCTACCCCAGCGCTACGCCTACCGCTCCCACTAGCCCTAGCTCGGGCCCTAGACCAACGCCCAGTGCTCACTCTAGTCCGAGGCCTACCACTTGCCCGTCGCCGACCAGTACACTTTGCCCTACAGTTAGCCAGAGCACTAACCCGTGTCCTACGGAATCACCCTGGACCCACCCTAGCCACACCCGAATCCAGCCCTACAACTGTTTCAAGTCCTAGGACTAACCGGAGCATTCCCGTGACACCTACCCCTAGCCCTCGGCCAACCCCTACCACTACCACTAATTCTAGGCCTAACATGAGCCCTAACACTAACACGGCCCGTAGGCCTCTGCCACCACTAGCCCTTCACCTAACCCTACCCCGAGCACTCCCCCTCGCCCTAGGCCTACGCCTAGCACTACCTCTAGTCCTACCCCTACCCCAGGCCCTACAACTACCCCAACCCATAGGCCCACCCCCATCCCTACCCCTAGCCACAGCTCCAACTCCTGACCCTAGGCCTACTCCTAGGTTAACCCCGAAACCCACCTCTTGCCCTATGCCTACCCCAGCGCTACGCCTACCGCTCCCACTAGCCCTAGCTCGAGCCCTAGACCAACACCCAGTGCTCACTCTAGTCCGAGGCCTACCACTTGCCCGTCGCCGACCAGTACACCTTGCCCTACCGTTAGCCAGAACACTAACCTGTGTCCCACGAAATCAACCGGTACCCACCCTTAGCCACACCCGAATACAGCCCTACACCTGTTCCGAGTCCTAGGACTTAACGGAGCCCTCCGTTGACACCTACACCTAGCCCTTGGCCAACCCCTACCACTACCACTAATCCTAGGCCTAACATGACCCCTAACAATAACACTGCCCGTGGGCCTCTGCCAACCACTAGCCCTTCACCTAATCCTACCCCGAGCACTACCCATCGCCCTAGGCCTACGTCTAGCACTACCTCTAGTCCTACCCATACACCTGGCCCTACAGCGTCCCCTACCCATAGACCCAACCCCATCCCTACCCTTAGCCACAGCTCCAACTCCTGGCCCTAGGCCTACTCCTCAGTTTACCCCGAACCCACCTCTTGCCCTATGCCTACCCCAGCACTATGCCTACCGCTCCCACTAGCCCTAGTTCGGGCCTTAGACCAACGCCCAGTGCTCACTCTAGTCCGAGGCCTAGCACTTGACCGTCGCCGACCAGTACACTTTGCCCTACCGTTAGCCATAGCACTAACCCGTGTCCTACGGAATCACCCTGGACCCACCCTTAGCCACACTCGAATCCAGCCCTACACCTGTTCCGAGTCCTAGGACTAAACGGAGCCCTCCCGTGACACCTACCCCTAGCCCTCGGCCAACCCCTACCACTACCACTAATCCTAGGCCTAACATGAGCCCTAACACTAACACTGCCCGTGAGCCTCTGCCAACCACTAGCCCTTCCCCTAATCCTACCCCGAGCACTACCCCTCGCCCTTGGCCTACGACTAGCACTACTTCTAGTCCTACCGCTACCCCTGGCCCTACAGCTACACCTACTCTTAAGCCCACCCCTATCCCTACCACTAGCCACAGCTCCAACTACTGGCCCTAGGCCTACTCCTAGGTTTACACCGACACCCATCTCTTGCCCTATGCCTGCCCCAGCGCTTCGCCTACCGCTCCCACTAGCCCTAGCTTGGCCCTAGACCAACGCCCAGTGCTAACTCTAGTCCGAGGCCTAGCATTTGCCCGTCCCCGACCAGTACACCTTGCCATACCGTTAGCCAGAGCACTAACCCGTGTTCTACGGAATCACCCTGGACCCACCCTTAGCCACACCCGAATCCAGCCGTACAACTGTTCCGAGTCCTAGGACTAACCGGACTTTTCCCTTGACACCTACCCTTAGCCCTCGGCAAACCCCTACCACTACCACTAATCCTAGGCCTAATATGAGCCCTAACACTAACACTGCCCGTGGGCCTCTGCCAACCACTAGCACTTCACCTAACCCTACCCCGAGCACTCCCCCTCGCCCTAGGCCTACGCCTAGCACTACCTCTAGTCCTACCCCTACCCCTGGCCCTACAGATACCCTACCCACAGGCCCACACCCATCCCTACCCCTAGCCACAGCTCCAACTCCTGGCCCTAGGCCTACTCCTAGGTTTACCCCGACACCCACCTCTTGCCCTATGCCTACCCCAGCGCTACGGCTACCGCTCCCACTAGCCCTAGCTCGGGCCCTAGACCAACGCCCAGTGCTCACTCTAGTCCGAGGCCTACCACATGCCCGTCGCCGACCAGTACACCTTGCCCTACCGTTAGCCAGAACACTAACCTGTGTCCCACGAAATCAACCGGTACCCACACTTAGCCACACCCGAATCCAGCCCTACACCTGTTCCGAGTCCTAGGACTTAACGGAGCCCTCCCTTGACACCTACACCTAGCCCTCGGCCAACCCCTACCACTACCGCTAATCCTAGGCCTAACATGAGCCCTAAAAATAACACTGCCCGTGGTCCTCTGCCAACCACTAGCCCTTCACCTAACCCTACCCCGAGCACTCCCCCTCGCCTAGGCTTACGCCTAGCACTACCTCTAGTCCTACCCCTAACCCCGCGCCCTACAGCTACCCCTAACATTAGGCCCACCCCAATCCCTACCCCTAGCCACAGCTCCAACTCCTGGCCCAAGGCCTACTCCTAAGTTTACCCCGACACCCACCTCTTGCCCTATGCCTACCCCAGCGCTACGCCTATGCTCCCACTAGACCTAGCTCGGGCCCTAGACCAACGCCCAGTGCTCACTCTAGTCCGAAGCCTAGCATTTGCCCATCTCCGACCAGTACACCTTGCCCTACCTTTAGCCAGAGCACTAACCCGTGTCCTACGGAATCACCCTGGACCTACCCTTAGTCACACCCGAATCACGCCCTACATCTGTTCTGAGTCCAAGGACTAAACGGAGCCCTCCCGTGACACCTACACCTAGCCCTCGGCCAACCCCTACCACTACCACTAATCCTAGGCCTAACATTAGCCCTAACACTAACACTGCCCGTGAGCCTCTGCCACCCATTAGCCCTTCCCCTAAACCTACCCCGAGCACTCCCCCTCGCCCTAGGCCTACGCCTAGCACTACCTCTAGTCCTACCCATACACCTGGCCCTACAGCTACCCCTACCCATAGGCCCACCCCTTCCCTACCCCTAGCCACAGCTCCAACTCCTGGCCCTAGGCCTACTCCTAAGTTTACCCCGACACCCACCTCTTGCCCTATGCCTACCCCAGCGCTACCCCTCCATTCCCACTAGCCCTAGCTCGGGACCTAGACCAACGCCAATGCTCACTCTAGTCCGAGGCCCAGCACTTGCCCGTCACCGACCAGTACACCTTGCCCTACCGTTAGCAAGAGGACTAACCCGTGTCCTACGGAATCACGCTGGATCTACCCTTAGCCACACCCGAATCCAACCTTACACCTGTTTCAAGTCCTAGGACTAAACGGAGCCCTCCCGTGACACCTACACCTAGCCCTCGGCCAACCCCTACCATTATTACTAATCCTAGGCCTAATTTGAGCCCTAACACTAACAGTGCCCGTGGGCCTCTGCCAACCACTAGCCCTTCACCTAATCCTACCCCGAGCACTACCCATCGCCCTAGACCTACGCCTAGCACTACCTCTAGTCCCACCCATACCCCTGGCCCTACTGCTACCCCTATCCATAGGCCGAACCCCATCCCTACCCCTAGCCACAGCTCCAACTCATGGCCCTAGGCCTACTCCTAGGTTAGCCCGACACCCACCTCTTGCCCTAGCCTACCCCAGCGCTACGCCTACCGCTCCCACTAGCCCTAGCTCGGGCCTTAGACCAACGCCCAGTGCTCATTCTAGTCCGAGGCCTAGCACTTGCCCGTTGCTGACCAGTACACCTTGCCCTACCATTAGCCAGAACACTAACCTGTGTCCCACGAAATCACCCTGGACCCACCCTTAGCCACACCCGAATCCAGCCCTACAACTGTTCTGAGTCCTAGGACTAACGGGAGTTTGCCCGTGACACCTACACTTAGCCCTAGGCAAACCCCTACCACTACCACTAATCCCAGGCCTAATATGAGCCCTAACACTAACACTTCCCATGGGCCTCTGCCAACCACTAGCACTTCACCTAACCCTACCCCGAGCACTCCCCCTCGCCCTAGGCCTACGCGTAGCACTACCTCTAATCCTACCCCTACACCTGGCCCTACAGCTACCCCTAACCATAGGCCCAACCCCATCCCTACCCCTACCACAGCTCCAAATCCTGGCCCTAGGCCTACTCCTAGGTTTGCCCCGACACCCACCTCTTGCCCTATGCCTACCCAAGCGCTACGCCTACTGATCCCAGTAGCCCTAGCTCGGGCCCTAGACCAACGCCCAGTGCTCATTATTTTCCGAGGCCTAGCACTTGCCCGTCACCGACCAGTACACCTTGCCCTACCGTTAGCCATAACACTAACCTGTGTCCCATGAAATCACCCTGGACCCACCCTTAGCCACACCCGAATCCAGCCCTACACCTGTTTCAAGTCCTAGGACTAACCGGAGCCCTAGCCCTCGGCCAACCCCTACCACTACCACTAATTCTAGGCCTAACATGAGCCCTAACACTAACACTGCCCGTAGGCCTCTGCCAACCACTAGCCCTTCACCTAACCCTACCCCCAGCACTCCTACTCGCCCTAGGCCTACGCCTAGCACTATCTCTAGTCCTACCCCTACCCTTGGCCCTACAGGTACCCCTACCCATAGGCCCACCCACATCCCTACCCCTAGCCACAGCTCCAACTCCTGGCCCTAGGCCTACTCCTAAGTTTACCCCGACACCCACCTCTTGCCCTATGCCTACCCCAGCGCTACTCCTACCGCTCCCACTAGCCCTAGCTCGGGACCTAGACCAACGCCCAGTGCTCACTCTAGTCCGAGGCCTAGCACTTGCCAGTCACCGACCAGTACACCTTGCCCTACCGTTAGCCAGAGGACTAACCCGTGTCCTACGGAATCACTCTGTACCCACCCTTAGCCACACCCAAATCCAGCCTTACACCTGTTTCAAGTCCTAGGACTAAACGGAGCCCTCCCGTGACACCTACCCCTATCCCTTGGCGAACCCCTACCACTACCACTAATTTTAGGCCTAACATGAGCCCTAACACTAACACTGCCGTAGGCCTCTGACAACCACTAGCCCTTCACCTAACCCAACCCCGAGCACTCCCCCTCGCCCTAGGCCTACGCCTAGCACTACCTTCAGTCCTACCCCTACCCCTGGCCCTACAGATACCCTACCCACAGGCCCACCCCCATCCCTACCCCTAGCCACAGCTCCAACTCCTGGCCCTAGGCCTACTTTTAGGTTTACCCCGACACCCACCTCTTGCCCTATGCCTACCCCAGCGCTACGCCTACCGCTCCCACTAGCCCTGGCTCGGGCCCTAGACCAACGCCCAGTGCTCACTCTAGTCCGATGCCCAGCACTTGCCCGTCGCCGACCTGTACACCTTGCCCTAGCGTTAGCCAGAACACTAACCTGTGTCCCACGAAATCACCCTGTACCCACCATTAGCCACACCCGAATCCAGCCCTACACCTGTTCCGAGTCCTAGGTCTAAACGGAGCCCTCCCTTGACACCTACCCCTAGTCCTCGGCCAACCCCTACCACTACCACTAATCCTAGGCCTAACATGAGCCCTAACACTAACACTGCCCGTAGGCCTCTGCCAACCACTAGCCCTTCACATAACCCTACCCCGAGCACTCCCCCTCGCCCTAGGCTTACGCCTAGCACTAATTCTAGTCCTACCCATACCACTGGCCCTACAGCTACACCTAACCATAGGCCCACCCCCATCCCTACCCCTAGCCACAGCTCCAACTCCTGGCCCTAGGCCTACTCCTAGGTTTACCCCTAAACCCACCTCTTGCCCTATGCCTACCACAGCGCTACGCCTACCGCTCACACTAGCCCTAGCTCTGGCCCTAGACCAACGCCCAGTGCTCACTCTAGTCCGAGGCCTAGCACTTGACCGTCGCCGACCAGTACACTTTGCCCTACCGTTAGCCATAGCACTAACCCGTGTCCTACGGAATCACCCTGGACCCACCCTTAGCCACACTCGAATCCAGCCCTACACCTGTTCCGAGTCCTAGGACTAAACGGAGCCCTCCCGTGACACCTACCCCTAGCCCTCGGCCAACCCCTACCACTACCACTAATCCTAGGCCTAACATGAGCCCTAACACTAACACTGCCCGTGAGCCTCTGCCAACCACTAGCCCTTCCCCTAATCCTACCCCGAGCACTACCCCTCGCCCTTGGCCTACGACTAGCACTACTTCTAGTCCTACCGCTACCCCTGGCCCTACAGCTACACCTACTCTTAAGCCCACCCCTATCCCTACCACTAGCCACAGCTCCAACTACTGGCCCTAGGCCTACTCCTAGGTTTACACCGACACCCATCTCTTGCCCTATGCCTGCCCCAGCGCTTCGCCTACCGCTCCCACTAGCCCTAGCTTGGCCCTAGACCAACGCCCAGTGCTAACTCTAGTCCGAGGCCTAGCATTTGCCCGTCCCCGACCAGTACACCTTGCCATACCGTTAGCCAGAGCACTAACCCGTGTTCTACGGAATCACCCTGGACCCACCCTTAGCCACACCCGAATCCAGCCGTACAACTGTTCCGAGTCCTAGGACTAACCGGACTTTTCCCTTGACACCTACCCTTAGCCCTCGGCAAACCCCTACCACTACCACTAATCCTAGGCCTAATATGAGCCCTAACACTAACACTGCCCGTGGGCCTCTGCCAACCACTAGCACTTCACCTTACCCTACCCCGAGCACTCCCCCTCGCCCTAGGCCTACGCCTAGCACTACCTCTAGTCCTACCCCTACCCCTGGCCCTACAGATACCCTACCCACAGGCCCACACCCATCCCTACCCCTAGCCACAGCTCCAACTCCTGGCCCTAGGCCTACTCCTAGGTTTACCCCGACACCCACCTCTTGCCCTATGCCTACCCCAGCGCTACGCCTACCGCTCCCACTAGCCCTAGCTCGGGCCCTAGACCAACGCCCAGTGCTCACTCTAGTCCGAGGCCTACCACATGCCCGTCGCCGACCAGTACACCTTGCCCTACCGTTAGCCAGAACACTAACCTGTGTCCCACGAAATCAACCGGTACCCACACTTAGCCACACCCGAATCCAGCCCTACACCTGTTCCGAGTCCTAGGACTTAACGGAGCCCTCCCTTGACACCTACACCTAGCCCTCGGCCAACCCCTACCAATACCGCTAATCCCAGGCCTAACATGAGCCCTAAAAATAACACTGCCCGTGGTCCTCTGCCAACCACTAGCCCTTCACCTAACCCTACCCCGAGCACTCCCCCTCGCCTAGGCTTACGCCTAGCACTACCTCTAGTCCTACCCCTAACCCCGCGCCCTACAGCTACCCCTAACATTAGGCCCACCCCAATCCCTACCCCTAGCCACAGCTCCAACTCCTGGCCCAAGGCCTACTCCTAAGTTTACCCCGACACCCACCTCTTGCCCTATGCCTACCCCAGCGCTACGCCTATGCTCCGACTAGACCTAGCTCGGGCCCTAGACCAACGCCCAGTGCTCACTCTAGTCCGAAGCCTAGCATTTGCCCATCTCCGACCAGTACACCTTGCCCTACCTTTAGCCAGAGCACTAACCCGTGTCCTACGGAATCACCCTGGACCTACCCTTAGTCACACCCGAATCACGCCCTACATCTGTTCTGAGTCCAAGGACTAAACGGAGCCCTCCCGTGACACCTACACCTAGCCCTCGGCCAACCCCTACCACTACCACTAATCCTAGGCCTAACATTAGCCCTAACACTAACACTGCCCGTGAGCCTCTGCCACCCATTAGCCCTTCACCTAATCCTACCCCGAGCACTACCCATCGCGCTAGAACTACGCCTAGCACTACCTCTAGTCCTACCCCTACCCTTGGCCCTACAGCTACCCTACTTACAGGCCCTCCCCCATCCCTACCCCTAGCCACAGCTCCAACTCCTGGCCCTAGGCCTACTCCTAGGTTTACCTTGACACCAACCTCTTGCCCTATGCCTACACCAGCGCTACGCCTACCTCTCCTACTAGCCCTAGCTCGGGCCTTAGACCAACGCACAGTGCTCACTCTAGTCCGAGGCCTAGCACTTGCCCGTTGCCGACCAGTACACCTTGCCCTACCGTTAGCCAGAGCACTAACCCGTGTTCTACGGAATCACCCTGGACCCACCCTTAGCCACACCCGAATCCAGCCGTACACCTGTTTTGAGTTTTCGGACCAAACGGAGCCCTCCCGTGACACCTACACCTAGTTCTCAGCCAACCCCGACCACTATTACTAATCCTAGGCCTAACCTGAGCCCTAACACTAACACTGCCCGTGGGCCTCTGCCAACCACTAGCCATTCACCTAATCTTACCCCGAGCACTACCCATCACCCTAGGCCTACGCCTAGCACTACCTCTAGTCCTACCCATACCCCTGGCCCTACTGCTACCCCTACCCATAGGCCCAACCCCATCCCTACCCCTAGCCACAGCTCCAACTCCTGGCCCTAGGCCTACTCCTAGGTTTAGTCCGACACCCACCTCTTGCCCTATGCCTACCCCAGCGCTACGCCTACCGCTCCCACTAGCCCTAGCTCGGGCCCTAGACCAACGCCAGGTGCTCTCTCTAGTCCGAGGCCTAGCAGTTGCTCGTCACCGACCAGTACATCTTGCCCTACCGTTAGCCAGAGTACTAACTCGTGTCCCACGGAATCACCCTGGACCCACCCTTAGCCACACCCGAATCCAGCCCTACAACTGTTCTGAGTCCTAGGACTAACCGGAGTTTTCCCGTGACACCTACCCTTAGCCCTAGGCAAACCCCTACCACTACCACTAATCCCAGGCCTAATATGAGCCCTAACACTAACACTTCCCGTGGGCCTCTGCCAACCACTAGCACTTCACCTAACCCTACCCCGAGCACTCCCCCTCGCCCTAGGCCTACGCCTAGCACTACCTCTAGTCCTACCCCTACACCTGGCCCTACAGCTACCCCTAACCATAGGCCCAACCCCATCACTACGCCTAGCCACAGCTCCAAATCCTGGCCCTAGGCCTACTCCTAGGTTTACCCCGACACCCACCTCTTGCCCTATGCCTACCCAAGCGCTACGCCTACTGATCCCAGTAGCCCTAGCTCGGGCCCTAGACCAACGCCCAGTGATCACTCTAGTCCGAGGCCTAGCATTATCCGTCCTTGACCAGTACACCTTGCCCTACCGTTAGCCAGAGCACTAACCCGTGTCCTTCGGAATCACCCTGGACCCACCCTGAGCCACACCCGAATCCAGCCGTACTCCTGTTTTGAGTCCTAGGACTAAACGGAGCCCTCCCTTGACACCTACACCTAGCCCTCGGCCAACCCCTACCATTATTACTAATCCTAGGCCTAACTTGAGTCCTAACACTAACAGTGCCCGTGGGCCTCTGCCAACCACTAGCCCTTCACCTAATCCTACCCCGAGCACTACCCATCGCTTTAGACCTACGCCTAGCACTACCTCTAGTCCTACCCATACACCTGGCCCTACAGCTACCCCTACCTGTAGGCCCAACCCCATCCCTACCCCTAGCCACAGCTCAAACTCCAGGCCCTAGGCCTACTCCTAGGTTTACCCCGACACCCACCTCTTGCCCTATGCCTACCCCAGCGCTACGCCTACCTCTCCCACTAGCCCTAGCTCGGGCCTTAGACCAACGCACAGTGCTCACTCTAGTCCGAGGCCTAGCACTTGCCCGTTGCCGACCAGTACACCTTGCCCTACCGTTAGCCAGAGCACTAACCCGTGTTCTACGGAATCACCCTGGACCCACCCTTAGCCACACCCGAATCCAGCCGTACACCTGTTTTGAGTTTTAGGACCAAACGGAGCCCTCCCGTGACACCTACACCTAGCCCTCAGCCAACCCCTACCACTATTACTAATCCTAGGCCTAACTTGAGCCCTAACACTAACACTGCCCGTGGGCCTCTGCCAACCACTAGCCATTCACCTAATCCTACCCCGAGCACTACCCATCGCCCTAGACCTACGCCTAGCACTACCTCTAGTCCCACCCATACCCCTGGCCCTACTGCTACCCCTATCCATAGGCCGAACCCCATCCCTACCCCTAGACACAGCTCCAACTCATGGCCCTAGGCCTACTCCTAGGTTAGCCCGACACCCACCTCTTGCCCTAGCCTACCCCAGCGCTACGCCTACCGCTCCCACTAGCCCTAGCTCGGGCCTTAGACCAACGCCCAGTGCTCATTCTAGTCCGAGGCCTAGCACTTGCCCGTCGCTGACCAGTACACCTTGCCCTACCATTAGCCAGAACACTAACCTGTGTCCCACGAAATCACCCTGGACCCACCCTTAGCCACACCCGAATCCAGCCCTACAACTGTTCTGAGTCCTAGGACTAACGGGAGTTTGCCCGTGACACCTACACTTAGCCCTAGGCAAACCCCTACCACTACCACTAATCCCAGGCCTAATATGAGCCCTAACACTAACACTTCCCGTGGGCCTCTGCCAACCACTAGCACTTCACCTAACCCTACCCCGAGCACTCCCCCTCGCCCTAGGCCTACGCGTAGCACTACCTCTAATCCTACCCCTACACCTGGCCCTACAGCTACCCCTAACCATAGGCCCAACCCCATCCCTACCCCTACCACAGCTCCAAATCCTGGCCCTAGGCCTACTCCTAGGTTTGCCCCGACACCCACCTCTTGCCCTATGCCTACCCAAGCGCTACGCCTACTGATCCCAGTAGCCCTAGCTCGGGCCCTAGACCAACGCCCAGTGCTCATTATTTTCCGAGGCCTAGCACTTGCCCGTCACCGACCAGTACACCTTGCCCTACCGTTAGCCATAACACTAACCTGTGTCCCATGAAATCACCCTGGACCCACCCTTAGCCACACCCGAATCCAGCCCTACACCTGTTTCAAGTCCTAGGACTAACCGGAGCCCTAGCCCTCGGCCAACCCCTACCACTACCACTAATTCTAGGCCTAACATGAGCCCTAACACTAACACTGCCCGTAGGCCTCTGCCAACCACTAGCCCTTCACCTAACCCTACCCCCAGCACTCCTACTCGCCCTAGGCCTACGCCTAGCACTATCTCTAGTCCTACCCCTACCCTTGGCCCTACAGGTACCCCTACCCATAGGCCCACCCACATCCCTACCACTAGCCACAGCTCCAACTCCTGGCCCTAGGCCTACTCCTAAGTTTACCCCGACACCCACCTCTTGCCCTATGCCTACCCCAGCGCTACTCCTACCGCTCCCACTAGCCCTAGCTCGGGACCTAGACCAACGCCCAGTGCTCACTCTAGTCCGAGGCCTAGCACTTGCCAGTCACCGACCAGTACACCTTGCCCTACCGTTAGCCAGAGGACTAACCCGTGTCCTACGGAATCACTCTGTACCCACCCTTAGCCACACCCAAATCCAGCCTTACACCTGTTTCAAGTCCTAGGACTAAACGGAGCCCTCCCGTGACACCTACCCCTATCCCTTGGCGAACCCCTACCACTACCACTAATTTTAGGCCTAACATGAGCCCTAACACTAACACTGCCGTAGGCCTCTGACAACCACTAGCCCTTCACCTAACCCAACCCCGAGCACTCCCCCTCGCCCTAGGCCTACGCCTAGCACTACCTTCAGTCCTACCCCTACCCCTGGCCCTACAGATACCCTACCCACAGGCCCACCCCCATCCCTACCCCTAGCCACAGCTCCAACTCCTGGCCCTAGGCCTACTTTTAGGTTTACCCCGACACCCACCTCTTGCCCTATGCCTACCCCAGCGCTACGCCTACCGCTCCCACTAGCCCTAGCTCGGGCCCTAGACCAACGCCCAGTGCTCACTCTAGTCCGAGGTCTAGCACTTGCCCGTCGCCGACCAGTACACCTTGCCCTACCATTAGCCAGAACACTAACCTGTGTCCCACGAAATCACCCTGGACCCACCCTTAGCCACACCCGAATCCAGCCCTACAACTGTTCTGAGTCCTAGGACTAAGCGGAGTTTTCCCGTGACACCTACCCTTAGCCCTAGGCAAACCCCTACCACTACCACTAATCCCAGGCCTAATATGAGCCCTAACACTAACACTTCCCGTGGGCTACTGCCATCCACTAGCACTTCACCTAACCCTACCCCGAGCACTCCCCCTCGCCCTAGGCCTACGCGTAGCACTACCTCTAATCCTACCCCTACACCTGGCCCTACAGCTACCCCTAACCATAGGCCATACCCCATCCCTACCCCTAGCCACAGCTCCAAATCCTGGCCCTAGGCCTACTCCTAGGTTTACCCCGACACCCACCTCTTGCTTTATGCCTACCCCAGCGCTACACCTACCGCTCCCACTAGCCCTAGCTCGGGCCCTAGACCAACGCGAGGTGCTCACTCTAGTCCGAGGCCTAACAGTTGCCCGTCACCGACCAGTACACCTTGCCCTACCGTTACCCAGAGGACTAACCCGTGTCCTACAAAATCACCCTGGACCCACACTTAGGCTCACCTGAATCCAACCCTACACCTGTTTCGGGTCCTAGCACTAAACGGAGCCCTCCCTTGAAACCTACCCCTAGCCCTCGGCCAACCCCTACCACTACCACTAATCCTAGGCCTAACATGAGCCCTAACACTAATACTGCCCGTGGGCCTCTGCCAACCACTAGCCCTTCACCTAACCCTACCCCGAGCACTCCATCTCGCCCTAGGCCTACGCCTAGAACTACCTCTAGTCCTACCCCTACCACTGGCCCTACAGCTACACCTAACCATAGGCCCACCCCCATCCCTACCCCTAGCCACAGCTCCAACTCCTGGCCCTAGGCCTACTCCTAGGTTTACCCCGAAACCCACCTCTTGACCTATGCCTACCACAGCGCTACGCCTACCGCTCCCACTAGCCCTAGCTCGGGCCCTAGACCAACGCCCAGTGCTCACTCTATTCCGAGGACTAGCACTTGCCCGTTGCCGACCAGTACACCTTGCCCTACCGTTAGCCAGAGCACTAAACCGTGTCCTACGGAAACACCCTGGACCCACCCTTAGCCACACCCGAATCCAGCCCTACACCTGTTTCAAGTCCTATGACTAACCGGAGACCTCCCGTGACACCTGCCCCTAGCCCTCGGCCAACCCCTACCACTACCACTAATTCTAGGCCTAACATGAGCCCTAACACTAACACTGCCCGTAGGCCTCTGCCAACCACTAGCCCTTCACCTAACCCTACCCCGAGCACTCCTACTCGCCCTAGGCCTACGCCTAGCACTATCTCTAGTCCTACCCCTACCCCTGGCCCTACAGCAACACCTAACCATAGGCCCACCCCCATCCCTACCCCTAGCCACAGCTCCAACTCCTGGCCCTAGGCCTACTTTTAGGTTTACCCCGACACCCACCTCTTGCCCTATGCCTACCCCAGCGCTACGCCTACCGCTCCCACTAGCCCTAGCTCGGGACCTAGACCAACGCCCAGTGCTCACTCTAGTCCTAGGCCTAGCACTTGCCCGTCGCCGACCAGTACACCGTGCCCTACCGTTAGCCAGAACACTAACCTGTGTCCTACGAAATCAACCAGTACCCACCCTTAGCCACACCCGAATCCAGCCCTACACCGGTTCCGAGTCCTAGGACTTAACGGAGCCCTCCCTTGACACCTACACCAAGCCCTCGGCCAACCCCTACCACTACCACTAATCCTAGGCGTAACATGAGCCCTAAGAATAATACTGCCCGTGGGCCTCTGCCAACCACTAGCACTTCACCTAACCCTACCTTGGCACTCCCCCTCGCCTAGGCTTACGCCTAGCACTACCTCTAGTCCTAACCCTTCCCCGGGCCCTACAGCTACCCCTAACCATAGGCCCACACCAATCCCTACCCCTAGCCACAGCTCCAAATACTGGCCCTAGGCCTACTCCTAGGTTTACCCCGACACCCACCTCTTGCCCTATGCTTACCCCAGCTCTACGCGTACCGCTCCCACGAGCCCAAGCTCGGGCCCGAGACCAACGCCCAGTGCTCACTCTAGTTTGAAGCCTAGCATTTGCCCATCTCCGACCAGTACACCGTGCCCTACCGTTAGCCAGAACACTAACCTGTGTCCTACGAAATCAACCAGTACCCACCCTTAGCCACACCCGAATCCAGCCCTACACCTGTTCCGAGTCCTAGGACTAAACGGAGCCCTCCCTTGACACCTACACCTAGCCCTCGGCCAACCCCTACCACTACCACTAATCCTAGGCCTAACATGAACCCTAACAATAACAATGCCCGTGGGCCTCTGCCAACCACTAGCGCTTCACCTAACCCTACCCTGAGCACTCCCCGTCGCCTAGGCTTACGCCTAGCACTACCTCTAGTCCTACCCCTACCCAGGGCCCTACAGCTACCCCTAACCATAGGCCCACCCCAATCCCTACCCCTAGCCATAGCTCCAACTCCTGGCCCTAGGCCTACTCCTAAGTTTCCCCCGACACCCACCTCTTGCCTTATGCCTACCCCAGGGCTACGCCTGCCGCTCCCACTAGCCCTAGCTCGGGCCCTAGACCAACGCCAGGTGCTCACTCTAGTCCGAGGCCTAGCAGTTGCCCGTCACCGACCAGTACAACTTGCCCTACCGTTAGCCAGAGGACTAACCCGTGTCCCGCGGAATCACCCTGGACCCACCCTTAGCCACACCCGAATCCAGCCCTACAACCGTTCTGAGTCCTAGGACTAACCGGAGTTTTCCCGTGACACCTACCCATAGCCCTAGGCCAACCCCTACCACTACCACTAATCCCAGGCCTAATATGAGCCCTAACACTAACACTTCCCGTGGGCCTCTGCCAACCACTAGCACTTCACCTAACCCTACCCCGAGCACTCCCCCTCGCCCTAGGCCTACGCCTAGCACTACCTCTAGTCCTACCCATACACCTGGCCCTACAGCTACCCCTACTCATAAGCCCACCCCCATCCCTACCCCTAGCCACAGCTCCAACTACTGGCCCTAGGCCTACTCCTAGGTTTACCCCGACACCCACCTCTTACCCTATGCCTACCCAAAGCGCTACGCCTACCTCTCCCACTAGCCCTAGCTCGGGCCTTAGACCAACCCACAGTGCTCACTCTAGTCCGAGGCCTAGCACTTGCCCGTTGCCGACCAGTACACCTTGCCCTACCGTTAGCCAGAGCACTAACCCGTGTTCTACGGAATCACCCTGCACCCACCTTTAGTCACACCCGAATCACGCCCTACACCTGTTCTGAGTTCTAGGACTAAACGGAGCCCTCCCGTGACACCTACACCTAGCCCTCAGCCAACCCCTACCACTACCACTAATCCTAGGCCTAACATGAACCCTAACACTAACACTGCCCGTGAGCCTCTGCCACCCACTAGCCCTTCCCCTAATCCTACCCCGAGCACTACCCCTCGCCCTAGGCCTACGCCTAGCACTACCTCTAGTCCTACGCCTACCCCTGGCCCTACAGCTACCCCTACTCATAAGCCCACCCCCATCCCTACCCCTAGCCACAGCTCCAACTACTGGCCCTAGGCCTACTCCTAGGTTTACACCTACACCCATCTCTTGCCCTATGCCTACCCCAGCGCTTCGCCTACCGCTCCCACTAGCCCTAGCTCCGCCCTAGACCAACGCCCAGTGCTCACTCTAGTCCGAGGCCTAGCATTTGCCCGTCCCCGACCATTACACCTTGCCATACCGTTAGCCAGAGCACTAACCCGTGTCCTTCGGAATCACCCTGGACCCACCCTTAGCCACACCCGAATCCAGCCGTACTCCTGTTTTGAGTCCTAGGACTAAACGGAGCCCTCCCGTGACACCTACACCTAGCCCTCGGCCAACCCCTACCATTATTACTAATCCTAGGCCTAACTTGAGCCCTAACACTAACAGTGCCCGTGGGCCTCTGCCAACCACTAGCCCTTCCCCTAATCCTACCCCGAGCACTACCCATCGCTTTAGACCTACGCCTAGCACTACCTCTAGTCCTACCCATACACCTGGCCCTACAGCTACCCCTACCCGTAGGCCCAACCCCATCCCTACCCCTAGCCACAGCTCAAACTCCTGGCCCTAGGCCTACTCCTAGGTTTACCCCGACACCCACCTCTTGCCCTATGCCTACACCAGCGCTACGCCTACCTCTCCCACTAGCCCTAGCTCAGGCCTCAGACCAACGCACAGTGCTCACTCTAGTCCGAGGCCTAGCACTTGCCCGTTGCCGACCAGTACACTTTGCCCTACCGTTAGCCAGAGCACTAACCCGTGTTCTACGGAATCACCCTGGACCCACCCTTAGCCACACCCGAATCCAGCCGTACACCTGTTTTGAGTTTTAGGACCAAACGGAGCCCTCCCGTGACACCTACACCTAGCCCTCAGCCAACCCCTACCACTATTACTAATCCTAGGCCTAACTTGAGCCCTAACACTAACAATGCCCGTGGGCCTCTGCCAACCACTAGCACTTCACCTAACCCTACCCCGAGCACTCCCCCTCGCCCTAGGCCTACGCCTAGCACTACCTCTAGTCCTACCCCTACACCTGGCCCTACAGCTACCCCTATCCATAGGCCCAACCCCATCACTACCCCTAGCCACAGCTCCAAATCCTGGCCCTAGGCCTACTCCTAGGTTTATCCCGACACCCACCTCTTGCCCTATGCCTACCCAAGCGCTACGCCTACTGATCCCAGTAGCCCTAGCTCGGGCCCTAGACCAACGCCCAGTGCTCACTCTACTCCGAAGCCTAACATTTGCCCATTTCCGACCAGTACACATTGCCCTACCTTTAGCCAGAGCACTAACCCGTGTCCTACGGAATCACCCTGCACCCACCTTTAGTCACACCCGAATCATGCCCTACACCTGTTCTGAGTTCTAGGACTAAACGGAGCCCTCCCGTGACACCTACACCTAGCCCTCAGCCAACCCTTACCACTATTACTAATCCTAGGCCTAACTTGAGACCTAACACTAACACTGCCCGTGGGCCTCTGCCAACCACTAGCCATTCACCTAATCCTACCCCGAGCACTACCCATCACCCTAGGCCTACGCCTAGCACTACCTCTAGTCCTACCCATACCCCTGGCCCTACTGCTACCCCTACCCATAGGCCCAACCCCATCCCTACCCCTAGCCACTGCTCCAACTCCTGGCCCTAGGCCTACTCCTAGGTTTAGCCCGACACCTACCTCTTGCCCTATGCCTACCCCAGCGCTACGCCTACCGCTCCCACTACCTTTAGCTCGGGCCTTAGACCAACACCAGGTGCTCACACTAGTCCGAGGCCTAGCAGTTGCCCATCACCGACCAGTACAACTTGCCCCACCGTTAGCCAGAGGACTAACCCGTGTCCCACGGAATCACCCTGGAACCACCCTTAGCCACACCCGAATCCAGCCCTACAACTGTTCTGAGTCCTAGGACTAACCGGAGTTTTCTCGTGACACCTACCCTTAGCCCTAGGCAAACCCCTACCACTACCACTAATCCCAGGCCTAATATGAGCCCTAACACTAACACTTCCCGTGGGCCTCTGCCAACCACTAGCACTTCACCTAACCCTACCCCGAGCACTCCCCCTCGCCCTAGGCCTACGCCTAGCACTACCTCTAGTCCTACCCCTACCTCTGGCCCTACAGCTACCCCTACCCATAGGCCCACCCCCATCCCTACCCCTAGCCACAGCTCCAACTACTGGCCCTAGGCCTACTCCTAGGTTTACCCCGACACCCACCTCTTGCCCTATGCCTACACCAGCGCTACGCCTACCGTTCCCACTAGCCCTAGCTCGGGACCTAGACCAACGCCCAATACTCACTCTAGTCCGAGGCCTAGCACTTGCCCGTTGCCGACCAGTACACCTTGCCCTACCGTTAGCCAGAGCACTAACCCGTGTCCTACGAAATCACCCTGGACCCACCCTTAGCCACACCCGAATCCAGCCCTACAAGTGTTCGGAGTCCTAGGACTAAACGGAGCCCTCCCGTGACACCTACCCCTAGCCCTCGGCCAACCCCTACCACTACCACTAATCCTAGGCCTAACATGAACCCTAACACTAACACTGCCCATGAGCCTCTGCCACCCACTAGCCCTTCCCCTAATCCTACCCCAAGCACTACCCATCGCCCTAGACCTACGCCTAGCACTACCTCTAGTCCTACCCATACACCTGGCCCTACAGCTACCCCTACCCGTAAGCCCAACCCCATCCCTACCCCTAGCCACAGCTCAAACTCCTGGCCCTAGGCCTACTCCTAGGTTTACCCCGACACCCACCTCTTGCCCTATGCCTACCCCAGCGATACGCCTACCTCTCCCACTAGCCCTAGCTCGGGCCTTAGACCAACGCACAGTGCTCACTCTAGTCCGAGGCCTAGCACTTGCCCGTTGCCGACCAGTACACCTTGCCCTACCGTTAGCCAGAGCACTAACCCGTGTTCTACGGAATCACCCTGGACCCACCCTTAGCCACACCCGAATCCAGCCGTACACCTGTTTTGAGTTTTAGGACCAAACGGAGCCCTCCCGTGACACCTACCCCTATCCCTTGGCGAACCCCTACCACTACTACTAATTTTAGGCCTAACATGAGCCCTAACACTAACACTGCCGTAGGCCTCTGACAACCACTAGCCCTTCACCTAACCCAACCCCGAGCACTCCCCCTCGCCCTAGGCCTACGCCTAGCACTACCTTCAGTCCTACCCCTACCCCTGGCCCTACAGATACCCTACCCACAGGCCCACCCCCATCCCTACCCCTAGCCACAGCTCCAACTCCTGGCCCTAGGCCTACTTTTAGGTTTACCCCGACACCCACCTCTTGCCCTATGCCTACCCCAGCGCTACGCCTACCGCTCCCACTAGCCCTAGCTCGGGCCCTAGACCAACGCCCAGTGCTCACTCTAGTCCGAGGTCTAGCACTTGCCCGTCGCCGACCAGTACACCTTGCCCTACCATTAGCCAGAACACTAACTGTGTCCCACGAAATCACCCTGGACCCACCCTTAGCCACACCCGAATCCAGCCCTACAACTGTTCTGAGTCCTAGGACTAAGCGGAGTTTTCCCGTGACACCTACCCTTAGCCCTAGGCAAACCCCTACCACTACCACTAATCCCAGGCCTAATATGAGCCCTAACACTAACACTGCCCGTGGGCTACTGCCAACCACTAGCACTTCACCTAACCCTACCCCGAGCACTCCCCCTCGCCCTAGGCCTACGCGTAGCACTACCTCTAATCCTACCCCTACACCTGGCCCTACAGCTACCCCTAACCATAGGCCATACCCCATCCCTACCCCTAGCCACAGCTCCAAATCCTGGCCCTAGGCCTACTCCTAGGTTTACCCCGACACCAACCTCTTGCTTTATGCCTACCCCAGCGCTACACCTACCGCTCCCACTAGCCCTAGCTCGGGCCCTAGACCAACGCGAGGTGCTCACTCTAGTCCGAGGCCTAACAGTTGCCCGTCACCGACCAGTACACCTTGCCCTACCGTTACCCAGAGGACTAACCCGTGTCCTACAAAATCACCCTGGACCCACACTTAGGCTCACCTGAATCCAGCCCTACACCTGTTTCGAGTCCTAGCACTAAACGGAGCCCTCCCTTGAAACCTACCCCTAGCCCTCGGCCAACCCCTACCACTACCACTAATCCTAGGCCTAACATGAGCCCTAACACTAATACTGCCCGTGGGCCTCTGCCAACCACTAGCCCTTCACCTAACCCTACCCCGAGCACTCCATCTCGCCCTAGGCCTACGCCTAGAACTACCTCTAGTCCTACCCCTACCCCTGACCCTACAGCTACACCTAACCATAGGCCCACCCCCATCCCTACCCCTAGCCACAGCTCCAACTCCTGGCCCTAGGCCTACTCCTAGGTTTACCCCGAAACCCACCTCTTGACCTATGCCTACCACAGCGCTACGCCTACCGCTCCCACTAGCCCTAGCTCGGGCCCTAGACCAACGCCCAGTGCTCACTCTATTCCGAGGACTAGCACTTGCCCGTTGCCGACCAGTACACCTTGCCCTACCGTTAGCCAGAGCACTAAACCGTGTCCTACGGAAACACCCTGGACCCACCCTTAGCCACACCCGAATCCAGCCCTACACCTGTTTCAAGTCCTATGACTAACCGGAGACCTCCCGTGACACCTGCCCCTAGCCCTCGGCCAACCCCTACCACTACCACTAATTCTAGGCCTAACATGAGCCCTAACACTAACACTGCCCGTAGGCCTCTGCCAACCACTAGCCCTTCACCTAACCCTACCCCGAGCACTCCTACTCGCCCTAGGCCTACGCCTAGCACTATCTCTAGTCCTACCCCTACCCCTGGCCCTACAGCAACACCTAACCATAGGCCCACCCCCATCCCTACCCCTAGCCACAGCTCCAACTCCTGGCCCTAGGCCTACTTTTAGGTTTACCCCGACACCCACCTCTTGCCCTATGCCTACCCCAGCGCAACGCCTACCGCTCCCACTAGCCCTAGATGGGACCTAGACCAACGCCCAGTGCTCACTCTAGTCCTAGGCCTAGCACTTGCCCGTCGCCGACCAGTACACCGTGCCCTACCGTTAGCCAGAACACTAACCTGTGTCCTACGAAATCAACCAGTACCCACCCTTAGCCACACCCGAATCCAGCCCTACAACGGTTCCGAGTCCTAGGACTTAACGGAGCCCTCCCTTGACACCTACACCAAGCCCTCGGCCAACCCCTACCACTACCACTAATCCTAGGCGTAACATGAGCCCTAAGAATAATACTGCCCGTGGGCCTCTGCCAACCACTAGCACTTCACCTAACCCTACCTTGGCACTCCCACTCGCCTAGGCTTACGCCTAGCACTACCTCTAGTCCTAACCCTTCCCCGGGCCCTACAGCTACCCCTAACCATAGGCCCACACCAATCCCTACCCCTAGCCACAGCTCCAAATACTGGCCCTAGGCCTACTCCTAAGTTTACCCCGACACCCACCTCTTGCCTTATGCCTACCCCAGCGCTACGCCTACTGCTCCCACTAGACCTAGCTCGGGCCCGAGACCAACGCCCAGTGCTCACTCTAGTTTGAAGCCTAGCATTTGCCCATCTCCGACCAGTACACCTTGCCCTACCTTTAGCCAGAACACTAACCTGTGTCCCACGAAATCACCCTGGACCCACCCTTAGCCACACCCGAATCCAGCCCTACAACTGTTCCGAGTCCTAGGACTAACCGGAGTTTTCCCGTGACACCTACCCTTAGCCCTAGGCAAACCCCTACCACTACCACTAATCCCAGGCCTAATATGAGCCCTAACACTAACACTTCCCGTGGGCCTCTGCCAACCACTAGCACTTCACCTAACCCTACCCCGAGCACTCCCCCTCGCCCTAGGCCTACGCGTAGCACTACCTCTAGTCCTTCCGCTACCCCTGGCTCTACAGCAACACCTAACCATAGGCCCACCCCCATCCCTACCCCCGGCCACAGCTCCAACTACTGGCCCTAGGCCTACTACTAGGTTTACCCCGAAACCCACCTCTTGCCCTATGCCTACCACAGCGCTACGCCTACCGCTCCCACTAGCCCTAGCTCGGGCCCTAGACCAACGCCCAGTGCTCACTCTATTCCGAGGCCTAGCACTTGCCCGTTGCCGAGCAGTACACCTTGCCCTACCGTTAGCCAGAGCACTAACCCGTGTCCTACGGAAACACCCTGGACCCACCCTTAGCCACACCCGAATCCAGCCCTACATCTGTTCCGTGTCCTAGGACTGAACGGAGCCCTCCCTTGACACATACCCCTAGCCCTCGGCCAACCCCTACCAGTACCACTAATCCTAGGCCTAACATGAGCCCTAACACTAACACTGCCAGTGGGCCTCTGCCAACCACTAGCCCTTCACCTAACCCTACCCCGAGCACTCCCCCTAGCCCAAGGCCTACGCCTAGCACTACCTCTAGTCCTACCCCTACCCCTGGACCTACAGGTACCCCTACCCATAGGCCCACCCCCATCCCTACCCCTAGCCACAGCTCCAACTCCTGGCCCTAGGCCTACTCCTAAGTTTACCCCGACACCCACCTCTTGCCCTATGCCTACCCCAGCGCTACGCCTACCGTTCCCACTAGCCCTAGCTCGGGCCCTAGACCAACGCCCAGTGATCACTGTAGTCCGAGGCCTAGCACTTGCCCGTCGCCGACCAGTACACCTTGCCCTACCGTTAGACAGAACACTAACCTATGTCCTACGAAATCAACCAGTACCCACCCTTAGCCACACCCGAATCCAGCCCTACACCTGTTCCGAGTCCTAGGACTTAACGGAGCCCTCCCTTGACACCTACACCTAGCCCTCGGCCAACCCCTACCACTACCACTAATTCTAGGCCTAACATGAGCCCTAACAATAACACTGCCCGTGGGCCTCTGCCAACCACTAGCCCTTCACCTAACCCTACCCCGAGCACTCCCCCTCGCCTAGGCTTACGCCTAGCACTACCTCCAGTCCTACCCCTACCCCGGGCCCTACAGATACCCCTAACCATAGGCCCACCCCAATCCCTACCCCTAGCCACAGCTCCAACTCCTGGCCCTAGGCCTACTCCTAAGTTTACCCCGACACCCACCTCTTGCCTTATGCCTACCCCAGCGCTACGCCTACCGCTCCCACTAGACCTAGCTCGGGCCCTAGACCAACGCCCAGTGATCACTCTAGTCCGAAGCCTAGCATTTGCCCATCTCCACCAGTACACGTTGCCCTACCTTTAGCCAGAGCACTAACCCGTGTCCTACGGAATCACCCTGGACCCACCTTTAGTCACACCCGAATCACGCCCTACACCTGTACTGAGTTCTAGGACTAAACGGAGCCATCCCGTGACACCTACACCTAGCCCTCGGCCAACCCCTACCACTACCACTAATCCTAGGCCTAACATGAGCCCTAACACTAACACTGCCCGAGGGCCTCTGCCACCCACTAGCCCTTCCCCTAATCCTACCCCGAGCACTACTTCTCGCCCTAGGCCTACGCCTAGCACTACCTCTAGTCCTACCCCTACCCCTGGCACTACAGCTACCCCTACTCATAAGCCCACCCCCATCCCTACCCCTAGCCACAGCTCCAACTACTGGCCCTAAGCCTACTCCTAGGTTGACAACTACACCCATCTCTTGCCCTATGCCTACCCCAGCGCTTCGCCTACCGCTCCCACTAGACCTAGCTCGGGCCCTAGACCAACGCCCAGTGCTCACTCTAGTCCGAGGCCTAGCACTTACCCGTCGCTGACCAGTACACCTTGCCCTACCATTAGCCAGAACACTAACCTGTGTCCCACGAAATCACCCTGGACCCACCCTTAGCCACACCCGAATCCAGCCCTACAACTGTTCTGAGTCCTAGGACTAACCGGAGTTTTCCCGTGACACCTACCCTTAGCCCTAGGCAAACCTCTACCACTACCACTAATCCCAGGCCTAATATGAGCCCTAAAACTAACACTTCCCGTGGGCCTCTGCCAACAACTAGCCCTTCACCTAACCCTACCCCGAGCACTCCCCCTCGCCCTAGGCCTACGCGTAGCACTACCTCTAGTCCTACCGCTACCCCTGGCCCTACAGCTACACCTAACCATAGGCCCAACCCCATCCCTACCCCCGGCCACAGCTCCAACTCCTGGCCCTAGGCCTACTCCTAGGTTTACCCCGAAACCCACCTCTTGCCCTATGCCTACCACAGCGCTACGCCTACCGCTCCCACTAGCCCTAGCTCGGGCCCTAGACCAACGCCCAGTGCTCACTCTATTCCGAGGCCTAGCACTTGCCCGTTTTCGAGCAGTACACCTTGCCCTACCGTTAGCCAGAGCACTAACCCGTGTCTTACGGAAACACCCTGGACCTACCCTTAGCCACACCCGAATCCAGCCCTACATCTGTTCCGAGTCCTAGGACTGAACGGAGCCCTCCCTTGACACATACCCCTAGCCCTCGGCCAACCCCTACCAGTACCACTAATCCTAGGCCTAACATGAGCCCTAACACTAACACTGCCAGTGGGCCTCTGCCAACCACTAGCCCTTCACCTAACCCTACCCCGAGCACTCCCCCTCGCCCAAGGCCTACGCCTAGCACTACCTCTAGTCCTACCCCTACCACTGGCCCTACAGGTACCCCTACCCATAGGCCCACCCCCATCCCTACCCCTAGCCACAGCTCCAACTTCTGGCCCTAGGCCTACTCCTAAGTTTACCCCGACACCCACCTCTTGCCCTATGCCTACCCCAGCGCTACGCCTACCGTTCCCACTAGCCCTAGCTCGGGACCTAGACCAACGCCCAGTGCTCACTGTAGTCCGAGGCCTAGCACTTGCCCGTCGCCGACCAGTACACCTTGCCCTACCGTTAGCCAGAACACTAACCTATGTCCTACGAAATCAACCAGTACCTACCCTTAGCCACACCCGAATCCAGCCCTACACCTGTTCCGAGTCCTAGGACTTAACGGAGCCCTCCCTTGACACCTACACCTAGCCCTCGGCCAACCCCTACCACTACCACTAATTCTAGGCCTAACATGAGCCCTAACAATAACACTGCCCGTGGGCCTCTGCCAACCACTAGCCCTTCACCTAACCCTACCCCGAGCACTCCCCCTCGCCTAGGCTTACGCCTAGCACTACCTCTAGTCCTACCCCTACCCCGGGCCCTACAGATACCCCTAACCATAGGCCCACCCCAATCCCTACCCCTAGCCACAGCTCCAACTCCTGGCCCTAGGCCTACTCCTAAGTTTACCCCGACACCCACCTCTTGCCTTATGCCTACCCCAGCGCTACGCCTACCGCTCCCACTAGACCTAGCTCGGGCCCTAGACCAACGCCCAGTGATCACTCTAGTCCGAAGCCTAGCATTTGCCCATCTCCGACCAGTACACGTTGCCCTACCTTTAGCCAGACACTAACCCGTGTCCTACGGAATCACCCTGGACCCACCTTTAGTCACACCCGAATCACGCCCTACACCTGTACTGAGTTCTAGGACTAAACGGAGCCATCCCGTGACACCTACACCTAGCCCTCGGCCAACCCCTACCACTACCACTAATCCTAGGCCTAACATGAGCCCTAACACTAACACTGCCCGAGGGCCTCTGCCACCCACTAGCCCTTCCCCTAATCCTACCCCGAGCACTACTTCTCGCCCTAGGCCTACGCCTAGCACTACCTCTAGTCCTACCCCTACCCCTGGCCCTACAGCTACCCCTACTCATAAGCCCACCCCCATCCCTACCCCTAGCCACAGCTCCAACTACTGGCCCTAAGCCTACTCCTAGGTTGACAACTACACCCATCTCTTGCCCTATGCCTACCCCAGCCCTTCGCCTACCGCTCCCACTAGACCTAGCTCGGGCCCTAGACCAACGCCCAGTGCTCACTCTAGTCCGAGGCCCAGCACTTGCCCGTCACCGACCAGTACACCTTGCCCTACCGTTAGCCAGAGGACTAACCCGTGTCCTACGGAATCACCCTGGACCTACCCTGAGCCACACCCGAATCCAACCTTACACCTGTTTCAAGTCCTAGGACTAAACGGAGCCCTCCGAGACACCTACCCCTATCCCTTGGCCAACCCCTACCACTACCACTAATTTTAGGCCTAACATGAACCCTAATACTAACACTGCCTGTAGGCCTCTGCCAACAACTAGCCCTTCACCTAACCCTACACCGAGCACTCCCCCTCACCCTAGGCCTACGCCTAGCACTACCTCTAGTCCTACCCCTACCCCTGGCCCTACAGCTATCCTACCCACAGGCCCTCCCCCATCCCTACCCCTAGCCACAGCTCCAACTCCTGGTCCTAGGCCTACTCCTAGGTTTACCCCGACACCCACCTCTTGCCCTATGCCTACCCCAGCGCTGCGCCTACCGCTCCCACTAGCCCTAGCTTGGGCCCTAGACCAACGCCCAGTGCTCACTCTAGTCCGAGGCCTAGCAGTTGCCCGTCGCCGACCAGTACACCTTGCCCTACCGTTAGCCAGAACACTAACCTGTGTCCTACGAAATCAACCAGTACCCACCCTGAGCCACACCCGAAATCAGCCCTACACCTGTTCCGAGTCCTAGGACTTAACGGAGCCCTCCCGTGACACCTACACCTAGCCCTCGGCCAACCCCTACCACTATTACTAATCCTAGGCCTAACTTGAGCCCTAACACTAACACAGCCCGTGGGCCTCTGCCAACCACTAACCATTCACCTAATCCTACCCCGAGCACTACCCATCACCCTAGGCCTACGCCTAGCACTACCTCTAGTCCTACCCATACCCCTGGCCCTACTGCTACGCCTACCCATAGGCCCAACCCCATCCCTACCCCTAGCCACAGCTCCAACTCCTGGCCCTAGGCCTACTCCTAGGTTTAGCCCGACACCCACCTCTTGCCCTATGCCTACCCCAGCGCTACGCCTACAGCTCCCACTAGCCCTAGCTCGGGCCTTAGACCAACGCCCAGTGCTCATTCTTGTCCGAGGCCTAGCACTTGCCCGTCGCTGACCAGTACACCTTGCCCTACCATTAGCCAGAACACTAACCTGTGTCCCACGAAATCACCCTGGACCCACCCTTAGCCACACCCGAATCCAGCCCTACAACTGTTCCGAGTCCTAGGACTAACCGGAGTTTTCCCGTGACACCTACCCTTAGCCCTAGGCAAACCCCTACCACTACCACTAATCCCAGGCCTAATATGAGCCCTAACACTAACACTTCCTGTGGGCCTCTGCCAACAACTAGCACTTCACCTAACCCTACCCGGAGCACTCCCCCTCGCCCTAGGCCTACGCGTAGCACTACCTCTAGTCCTACCGCTACCCCCGGCCCTACAGCAACACCTAACCATAGGCCCACCCCCATCCCTACCCCCGGCCACAGCTCCAACTCCTGGCCCTAGGCCTACTACTAGGTTTACCCCGAAACCCACCTCTTGCCCTATGCCTACCACAGCGCTACGCCTACCGCTCCCACTAGCCCTAGCTCGGGCCCTAGACCAACGCCCAGTGCTCACTCTATTCCGAGGCCTACCACTTGCCCGTTGCCGAGCAGTACACCTTGCCCTACCGTTAGCCAGAGCACTAGCCCGTGTCCTACGGAAACACCCTGGACCCACCCTTAGCCACACCCGAATCCAGCCCTACATCTGTTCCGAGTCCTAGGACTGAACGGAGCCCTCCCTTGACACATACCCCTAGCCCTCGGCCAACCCCTACCAGTACCACTATTCCTAGGCCTAACATGAGCCCTAACACTAACACTGCCAGTGGGCCTCTGCCAACCACTAGCCCTTCACCTAACCCTACCCCGAGCACTCCCCCTAGCCCAAGGCCTACGCCTAGCACTACCTCTAGTCCTACACCTACCCCTGGCCCTACAGGTACCCCTACCCATAGGCCCACCCCCATCCCTACCCCTAGCCACAGCTCCAACTCCTGGCCCTAGGCCTACTCCTAAGTTTACCCCGACACCCACCTCTTGCCCTATGCCTACCCCAGCGCTACGCCTACCGTTCCCACTAGCCCTAGCTCGGGCCCTAGACCAACGCCCAGTGCTCACTCTATTCCGAGGCCTAGCACTTGCCCGTTGCCGAGCAGTACACCTTGCCCTACCGTTAGCCAGAGCACTAACCCGTGTCTTACGGAAACACCCTGGACCCACCCTTAGCCACACCCGAATCCAGCCGTACACCTGTTTTGAGTTTAGGACTAAACGGAGCCCTCCCGTGACACCTACACCTAGCCCTCGGCCAACCCCTACCACTATTACTAATCCTAGGCCTAACTTGAGCCCTAACACTAACACTGCCCGTGGGCCTCTGCCAACCACTAACCATTCACCTAATCCTACCCCGAGCACTACCCATCACCCTAGGCCTACGCCTAGCACTAACTCTAGTCCTACCCATACCCCTGGCCCTACTGCTACCCCTACCCATAGGCCCAACCCCATCCCTACCCCTAGCCACAGCTCCAACTCCTGGCCCTAGGCCTACTCCTAGGTTTAGCCCGACACCCACCTCTTGCCCTATGCCTACCCCAGCGCTACGCCTACCGCTCCCACTAGCCCTAGCTCGGGCCTTAGTCCAACGCCCAGTGCTCATTCTTGTCCGAGGCCTAGCACTTGCCCGTCGCTGACCTGTACACCTTGCCCTACCATTAGCCCGAACACTAACCTGTGTCTCACGAAATCACCCTGGACCCACCCTTAGCCACACCCGAATCCAGCCCTACAACTGTTCCGAGTCCTAGGACTAACCGGAGTTTTCCCGTGACACCTACCCTTAGCCCTAGGCAAACCCCTACCACTACCACTAATCCCAGGCCTAATATGAGCCCTAACACTAACACTTCCCGTGGGCCTCTGCCAACAACTAGCACTTCACCTAACCCTACCCCGAGCACTCCCCCTCGCCCTAGGCCTACGCGTAGCACTACCTCTAGTCCTACCGCTACCCTGGCCATACAGCAACACCTAACCATAGGCCCACCCCCATCCCTACCCCCGGCCACAGCTCCAACTCCTGGCCGTAGGCCTACTCCTAGGTTTACCCCGAAACCCACCTCTTGCCCTATGCCTACCACAGCGCTACGCCTACCGCTCCCACTAGCCCTAGCTCGGACCCTAGACCAACGACCAGTGCTCACTCTATTCCGAGGCCTAGCACTTGCCCGTTGCCGACCAGTACACCTTGCCCTACCGTTAGCCAGAGGACTAACACGTGTCCTACGGAATCACCCTGAACCTACACTTAGCCACACCCGAATCCAACCTTACACCTGTTTCAAGTCCTAGGACTAAACAGAGCCCTCCCGAGACACCTACCCCTATCCCTTGGCCAACCCCTACCACTACCACTAATTTTAGGCCTAACATGAGCCCTAACACTAACACTGCCCGTAGGCCTCTGCCAAACACCAGCTTTTCACCTAACCCTACCCCGAGCACTACCCCTCGACCTAGGTCTACGCCTAGCACTACCTCTAGTCCTACCCCTACCCCTGGCCCTACAGCTACCCTACCCACAGGCCCTCCCCCATCCCTACCTCTAGCCACAGCTCCAACTCCTGGCCCTAGGCCTACTCCTAAGTTTACCCCGACACCCACCTCTTGCCTTATGCCTACCCCAGCGCTACGCCTACCGCTCCCACTAGACCTAGCTCGGGCCCTAGACCAACGCCCAGTGATCACTCTAGTCCGAAGCCTAGCATTTGCCCATCTCCGACCAGTACACGTTGCCCTACCTTTAGCCAGAGCACTAACCCGTGTCCTACGGAATCACCCTGGACCCACCTTTAGTCACACCCGAATCACGCCCTACACCTGTTCTGAGTTCTAGGACTAAACGGAGCCCTCCCGTGACACCTACACCTAGCCCTCGGCCAAGCCCTACCACTACCACTAATCCTAGGCCTAACATGAGCCCTAACACTAACACTGCCCGAGGGTCTCTGCCACCCACTAGCCCTTCCCCTAATCCTACCCCGAGCACTACTTCTCGCCCTAGGCCTACGCCTAGCACTACCTCTAGTCCTACCCCTACCCCTGGCCCTACAGCTACCCCTATTCATAAGCTCACCCCCATCCCTACCCCTAGCCACAGCTCCAACTACTGGCCGTAAGCCTACTCCTAGGTTGACAACTACACCCATCTCTTGCCCTATGCCTACCCCAGCGCTTCGCCTAACGCTCCCACTAGACCTAGCTCGGGCCCTAGACCAACGCCCAGTGCTCACTCTAGTCCGAGGCCTAGCATTTGCCCGTCCCCGAGCAGTACACCTTGCCATACCGTTAGCCAGAGCACTAACCCGTGTCCTGCGGAATCACGCTGGACCCACCCTTAGCCACACCCGAATCCAGCCGTACACCTGTTTTGAGTCCTAGGACTAAACGGAGCCCTCCCGTGACACCTACACCTAGCCCTCGGCCAACCCCTACCACTATTACTAATCCTAGGCCTAAGTTGAGCCCTAACACTAACACTGCCCGTGGGCCTCTGCCAACCACTAGCCATTCACCTAATCCTACCCCAAGCACTACCCATCACCCTAGGCCTACGCCTAGCACTACCTCTAGTCCTACCCATACCCCTGGCCCTACTGCTACCCCTACCCATAGGCCCAAACCCATCCCTACCCCTAGCCACAGCTCCAACTCCTGGCCCTAGGCCTACTCCTAGGTTTAGCCCGACATCCACCTCTTGCCCTATGCCTACCCCAGCGCTACGCCTACCGCTCCCACAAGCCCTAGCTCGGGCCTTAGACCAACGTCCAGTGCTCATTCTAGTCCGAGGCCTAGCACTTGCCCGTCGCCGACCAGTACACCTTGCCCTACCGTTAGCCAGAACACTAACCTGTGTCCTAAGAAATCAACCAGTACCCACCCTGAGCCACACCCGAAATCAGCCCTACACCTGTTCCGAGTCCTAGGACTTAACGGAGCCCTCCCTTGACACCTACACCTAGCCCTCGGCCAACCCCTACCACTACCACTAATTCTAGGCCTAACATGAGCCCTAACAATAACACAGCCCGTGGGCCTCTGCCAACCACTAGCCCTTCACCTAACCCTACCCCGAGCACTCCCCCTCGCCTAGGCTTACGCCTAGCACTACCTCTAGTCCTACCCATACCCCTGGCCCTACTGCTACCCCTACCCATAGGCCCAACCCCATCCCTACCCCTAGCCACAGCTCCAACTCCTGGCCCTAGGCCTACTCCTAGGTTTAGCCCGACACCCACCTCTTGCCCTATGCCTACCCCAGCACTACGCCTACCGCTCCCACTAGCCCTAGCTCGGGCCTTAGTCCAACGCCCAGTGCTCATTCTTGTCCGAGGCCTAGCACTTGCCCGTCGCTGACCAGTACACCTTGCCCTACCATTAGCCCGAACACTAACCTGTGTCCCACGAAATCACCCTGGACCCACCCTTAGCCACACCCGAATCCAGCCCTACAACTGTTCCGAGTCCTAGGACTAACCGGAGTTTTCCCGTGACACCTACCCTTAGCCCTAGGCAAACCCCTACCACTACCACTAATCCCAGGCCTAATATGAGCCCTAACACTAACACTTCCCGTGGGCCTCTGCCAACAACTAGCATTTCACCTAACCCTACCCCGAGCACTCCCCCTCGCCCTAGGCCTACGCGTAGCACTACCTCTAGTCCTACCCCTACACCTGGCCCTACAGCTACCCCTAACCATAGGCCCAACCCCATCCCTACCCCTAGGCACAGCTCCAAATCCTGGCCCTAGGCCTAGTCCTAGGTTTACCCCGACACCCACCTCTTGCCCTATGCCTACCCAAGCGCTACGCCTACTGATCCCACTAGCCCTAGCTCGGGCCCTAGACCAACGACCAGTGCTCACTACATTCCGAGGCCTAGCACTTGCCCGTCACCGACCAGTACACCTTGCCCTACCGTTAGCCAGAACACTAACCTGTGTCCCACGAAATCACCCTGGACTCACCCTTAGCCACACCCGAAACCAGCCCTACACCTGTTTTGAGTCCTAGGAGTAACCGGAGTTTTCCCGTGACACCTACCCCTAACCCTCGGCCAACCCCTACCACTACCACTAATCCTAGGCCTAACATGAACCCTAACCCTAACACTGCCCGTGTGCCTCTGCCAACCACTAGCCCTTCACCTTATCCTACCCTGAGCACTACCCCTCGCCCTAGGCCTACGCCTAGCACTACCTCTAGTCCTACCCCTACCCCTGGCCCTACAGCTACCCCTAACCATAGGCCCACCCCCATCACTACCCCTAGCCACAGCTCCAACTCTTGGCCCTAGGACTACTCCTAGGTTTACCCCGACACCCACCTCTTGCCCTATGCCTACCCCAGCGCTGCGCCTACCGCTCCCACTAGCCCTAGCTTGGCCCCTAGACCAACGCCCAGTGCTCACTCTAGTCCGAGGCCTAGCACTTGCCCGTCGCCGACCAGTACACCTTGCCCTACCGTTAGACAGAGCACTAACCCGTGTTCTACGGAATCACCCTGGACCCACCCTTAGCCACACCCGAATCCAGCCGTACACCTGTTTTGAGTTTAGGACTAAACGGAGCCCTCCCGTGACACCTACACCTAGTCCTCGGCCAACCCCTACCACTATTACTAATCCTAGGCCTAACTTGAGCCCTAACACTAACACTGCCCGTGGGCCTCTGCCAACCACTAGCCATTCACCTAATCCTACCCCGAGCACTACCCATCACCCTAGGCCTACGCCTAGCACTACCTCTAGTCCTACACATACCCCTGGCCCTACAGCTACCCCTACTCATAAGCCCACCCCCATCCCTACCCCTAGCCACAGCTCCAACTACTGGCCCTAAGCCTACTCCTAGGTTGACAACTACACCCATCTCTTGCCCTATGCCTACCCCAGCGCTTCGCCTACCGCTCCCACTAGACCTAGCTCGGGCCCTAGACCAACGCCCAGTGCTCACTCTAGTCCGAGGCCTAGCACTTGCCCGTCGCTGACCAGTACACCTTGCCCTACCATTAGCCAGAACACTAACCTGTGTCCCACGAAATCACCCTGCACCCACCCTTAGCCACACCCGAATCCAGCCCTACAACTGTTCCGAGTCCTAGGACTAACCGGAGTTTTCCCGTTACACCTACCCTTAGCCCTAGGCAAACCTCTACCACTACCACTAATCCCAGGCCTAATATGAGCCCTAACACTAACACTTCCCGTGGGCCTCTGCCAACAACTAGCACTTCACCTAACCCTACCCCGAGCACTCCCCCTCGCCCTAGGCCTACGCGTAGCACTACCTCTAGTCCTACCGCTACCCCTGGCCCTACAGCAACACCTAACCATAGGCCCACCCCCATCCCTACCCCCGGCCACAGCTCCAACTCCTGGCCCTAGGCCTACTCCTAGGTTTACCTTGAAACCCACCTCTTGCCCTATGCCTACCACAGCGCTACGCCTACCGCCCCCACTAGCCCTACCTCGGGCCCTAGACCAACGCCCAGTGCTCACTCTATTCCGAGGCCTAGCACTTGCCCGTTGCCGAGCAGTACACCTTGCCCTACCGTTAGCCAGAGCACTAACCCGTGTCCTACGGAAACACCCTGGACCCACCCTTAGCCACACCCGAATCCAGCCCTACATCTGTTCCGAGTCCTAGGACTGAACGGAGCCCTCCCTTGACACATACCCCTAGCCCTCGGCCAACCCCTACCAGTACCACTAATCCTAGGCCTAACATGAGCCCTAACACTAACACTGCCAGTGGGCCTCTGCCAACCACTAGCCCTTCACCTAACCCTACCCCGAGCACTCCCCCTCGCCCAAGGCCTACGCCTAGCACTACCTCTAGTCCTACCCCTACCCCTGGCCCTACAGGTACTCCTACCCATAGGCCCACCCCCATCCCTACCCCTAGCCACAGCTCCAACTCCTGGCCCTAGGCCTACTCCTAGGTTTAGCCCGACAGCCACCTCTTGCCCTATGCCTACCCCAGCGCTACGCCTACCGCTCCCACTAGCCCTAGCTCGGGCCTTAGACCAACGCCCAGTGCTCATTGTTGTCCGAGGCCTAGCACTTGCCCGTCGCTGACCAGTACACCTTGCCCTACCATTAGCCCGAACACTAACCTGTGTCCCACGAAATCACCCTGGACCCACCCTTAGCCACACCCGAATCCAGCCCTACAAATGTTCCGAGTCCTAGGACTAACCGGAGTTTTCCCGTGACACCTACCCTTAGCCCTAGGCAAACCCCTACCACTACCACTAATCCCAGGCCTAATATGAGCCCTATCACTAACACTTCCCGTGGGCCTCTGCCAACCGCTAGCCCTTCACCTAATCCTACCCCGAGCACGCCCCCTCGCCCTAGGCCTACGCCTAGCACTATCTCTAGTCCTACCCCTACCCCTGGCCCTACAGCAACACCTAACCATAGGCCCACCCGCATCCCTACCCCAGGCCACAGCTCCAACTCCTGGCCCTAGGCCTACTCCTAGGTTTACCCCGAAACCCACCTCTTGCCCTATGCCTACCACAGCGCTACGCCTACCGCTCCCACTAGTCCTAGCTCGGGCCCTAGACCAACGCCCAGTGCTCACTCTATTCCGAGGCCTAGCACTTGCCCGTTTCCGACCAGTACACCTTGCCCTAACGTTAGGCAGAGCACTAACCCGTGTCCTACGGAAACACCCTGGACCCACCCTTAGCCACACCCGAATCCAGCCCTTCATCTGTTCCGAGTCCTAGGATTAAACGGAGCCCTCCCTTGACACATACCACTAGCCTCGGCCAACCCCTACCACTACCACTAATCCTAGGCGTAACATGAGCCCTAACACTAACACTGCCCGTGGGCCTCTGCCAACAACTAGCCCTTCACCTAACCCTACCCCGAGCACTCCC